>NC_089278.1:34391781-34599281 GCF_963678975.1 Dysidea avara
AGAAACAAATTGCCCTGTAGAAAGATCAGTTAGAAGAAGTTACCTTTTAGAGAGTTCAGCTACAAAGAAACCATTCTGTAAAGAGCTCAGCTGCAAACAAATCACCTATACAAAATTCAGCTACAAACACATCACCCTGTAGAGAGATCAGCTAGAAGAAGTTACCTTGTAGATCGTTCAGCTACAAACAATTCACCCTGTAGAGAGAGCAATTAGAAGAAGTCACCTTGTAGAGTGTTCAGTTACAAAGAAACCACCATGGAGATTTCTGTAATCAATATATGTGACCGGATTTGCGAAAAGGGGTCTTCCACACACATCCAATTCCGTAAACGTTGGAGACCATAACTCAGTGTTCAAGTAACATATTAACCTGCAAATTTCACCATGTATTCAGCTATAGTGGTGCTCACCACTGTCCAAATATCAAGGCAATAGCTCTTTCCAATCTGAAGTTATCAATTGTCAAAGTTGGCAAATTGGATGTGTGTGGAAGACCCCTTTTCGCAAATGCGGTCAAATATGTATTATACAGTATATATAATTTGTACATTTACTGATAAAATATTTAAAGTACATCTACTTCATCTTTTCTTCTTCCTGTAGTAAAGAAAAAAACGTAGGTTAAAAAAGTCCCAAAGCTGGTATACAAATACAAAAAGAAATGAAATCTAATCCAAAACAGCCAAGCTGTAAAAAAAGTGTGCGGCCCTCAGAAAGGCTATGGTGAAAAAAGATGTGAAATCCAAGGTGGCGGCCAAGAAATGGCTGTGATGGTAGGTTAATGGTAAAAATTTTAATAATGACAATTTAGGTAAATTTTGTGAAGCGGCACAAAAATTCACCTGAATTGTCTTTATTAAAATTTTTACCATTAACCTACCATCACAGCCATTTCTTGGCCGCCACCTTGGATTTCACATCTTTTTTCACCATAGCCTTTCTGAGGGCCGCACACTTTTTTTACAGCTTGGCTGTTTTGGATTAGATATAATTATATACTTCAAACGTTATACATGACAAAACGTTTAACTTTTGTGTGTTCATGCTGAAAGGTGAAAACTTATGCATATTAATGTATCATGGGCTTGTTTGTTGGTAAATTCACTAATAATTATCAATGCTGTAAAGCGCATTATAATATGTTACCTCTGTAAATCTGTTTCAATGTAAATACCAGTATAACCTGTTAAAGTTAGATCCAATGAACGTTTGTGTTAATAATACATTATGAATGTGATCAAGACTCCTTCTGCGTGGTTAAGTTTTACTTATTTACATGTAATATTATTCAATTGTCTCGAAATGTCCAGATTTAGTTTCTATACGGTCCAACTGCCATTTATACCATATAGACCTTGACAGCTTCATGAACACAATAGAGATGTTGTATAGTGTGTATGTATTATATATTTGAACTAATATAACTATATATTCAGCCAATGTAATTAAGAATAATAGTAGACCTTTAAAGGTTATTCGTACTAATCCATTATTAGCCAATTCAAGTAAATGCCATCTTTGGGCTGAATATGGCAATTGCATGATAATTATGACAATACAACAATCTACACTGAAAATGATGCTAAAATCAGACTGAATAAAATATAAGTTCCATTAACTATACATGGTATATTGTTAATTAAATGTGCTAACAATGTAGTTGCATGATAATGGGCTGTATATACACACAATTAATGTTTGTCTAACATGTAGATACATGTATGTACTAGAACAGTCCTGTTTAAGGAAATACAAAAGCAGGTCTCGACTGTATTCCATTCAAGCAGCTGTTTTATCAAAACCAACTTAGTTTGCAATATCAAATCATAAAATTATACCTTAATTGTTATCAGGTTTATGTACAATATTACACTCTGTCGTATGTTATTTGTCACAACAGGTCTCATCCAATATGATTATGAATGAATATACGTATATTATGATAGTGAAATCTCAACTAGCATCCACCTTTTTAATAAGACCACCTTGTATAAAGGCCATCTATCATGCAGATCACAAACATAATTATTAGTATAGTGATACAATGCAAAAATCGTGCACTAGCTTTTTCATAAAAGCTGAGAACAAAACTTTTTGCTTTCCAGATAAGCAGTACTCCTCCTCATGACATAATTTTTTTGATATACTGCCATTGCAGAACATTTTAAACCAGAAATTTGATCATTTCTGTCTTTATCTCTCTGAAGCATTTTAATTAACTTGTTAAAGCATGGTACCAAAATAAATATCTGGTTGAACAAAACAACTTAGTAAGTTAACAGGTGATTTCGTTCCAAAGTCATGATAATTATTTATATATCCCATGAATTTTGAGACAATTACCTTCCCATGGGTAATTTACACCTCATGCAAAGGCAAAGGTTTAAAATGAAACTATACCCATTAACTTCAAATAAAAATCAAGTTGTTTCGTTCAACAAGACCTTTACTTTGGTACCAACTTTTAACACGTCGATTAATGCCACAGGGAGATAAACACAGAAATGGTCTAATTTCTGTGTGAAAGTGGCCACAAAGGTCAAATCTGTGATGGTATTATATCCATGCTTTTATGAAAAAGTGCACAATTTGGCTAATTTTGGGGGCTTACACTGCTACATGGTCCCAAAGCTGGCTCTATTGATTAGATGCATAGCACTGCACTTTCATTCATTTATTATGATACTCCCCATGCATGCTCCTATGCAGTATCATGCAGCTACCCCTACCTGATATGACACACAACATAGTTATAATGTATAGCTACCATACCATATACATATGCATAATTTTTACACTTTGTTATTTACACATGAAGATCTATCTATACCACTACAAATGTAGCTTTAATTATTAGTAAACTGCACAACTGGATAATCAATCTATACCAGCCTGGGACTCGCTATACCATGCATGCACATGATGTATAGCCATCAAGGTATAGTCATCAAGGTATAGCCATCAAGGTATAGCTACAGTTAGTATGCATGTAGGCTGATAGCCATGCATAAACATATTATACTAGCTATCTATCTAATTAGCTATGTCTGAAAACTTTCACTAACTATAGCTAGATATGGTAGCTATGTACCTTCATGATGGCTCCCAAATCTGATCATGTGAAACTTCAATCTAGCTCTAATCCAATCCAGTGAGTACTAAACACCAGCAGCACCGCTGACAAAGTTTCGCCAAACAGCTGCCACCCTAATAAGCAACCACGCACACCCTCGCGTACACCAGACTCCCCTGGTGTCGTGAAGGGGCGCGCAACACCGTTTCTGCTGCGCGTGGGGGAAGTGGTTTGGTCACGCGAGACCACTGAGGTGTGGACGAGAACACCTCATTTTCCATGCACCAACTCACAACATGCATGAATGAGCTAGCTACAACTCCACGAGAAAGGTTCTCCACTGCATGCATGGTGATATGCATGCTTATGAAAGTGCATGGGAACACTAATGCACCTATCAATGTTTTGCCCCACTAGCTACTATGAACACAGGCAGAAGTGGGGGCTAGGCGGGGATTAGTCGGGGAATCGACCTCAAACCGTGCGGCCCGCCAGGTGGTGGGGTATTTGATGCACCGAGGCACGTAGCCGGGTGTTTCGGGGTCTTTTACTGGGGATAAGTGACATCAAAAGTAGCCCCAGGTAGTGGGGATAAGAATTTTTAAATGTTCAAATCTCCACCTATATCCCCCACCTCTGCATGCCCGTGTAGTGGGGCAAAACATTGATACGCGCATAACCTTAAAGCCACTTCACAATATCAAAATCCTAATAGAACACTCACCGGCCTAAATATATACCACCTTATAAAGTATCCCCAGCCTCCATCAAGCTTTAATTTGCAAGAAAGCATAGATCTTGGCATTGATCCACTAGTGAGTATATGAAGTGAAAAGGAACTGAAAAAGTATTATGTAAAAGAACTAAAATACCACTGTAAGTGCACTGTTAAAAATAAAGAGTAACCACCATTCTGAGAGTTCCCAGTGTAGGGAGGATTTAACACCCCATGGAGAGTAACCAACACTCTGAAGAGAATAACCATTACTCTGAAGAGTAAGTGACACCACCTTCAGAGCATGTGTTACTCTCCAGTTACTCCTTTGGAGTATAATGGTTACTCTCCAGGGGTGTTAAATCCTCCCTACACTGGGAACTCCTTGAGAGTTGTGGTTACTCTTCATTTTAACAGTGTGTTTATCTATAAATATAATTTTTTTCCACAGGCCTACACAAGAAAATTTGTGAAGTTTTAGGAAACAAAAGTTTATAGTTTCACTTTTCAGTTCTGTCAGTGCAATTTGCAATTAAATTATAAATTTTGGCCAAAAGAGAAGCAAATGATACAAAATTTTAATGTAAAAATATATAATTAAGGGAGATAAGGGATGGAGGGGTTGTGCTTGGGATGCAAAGGAAATGTCTTCAGGTGAGGAAAGTGAAGCCATTGGTGACTTGGTATCTCTACCATAATATGGCAGTGTTTCTCCCATATGGAGGAATGTACCATTGCTCAATAAAGGCAAACGATAATTATAAGTATAGTTTGTCCCAGTCATGCCTTCCCCAGGACATCCACAGTGTGATGGCTTAGTCAAACGCTTCAACCACACTAAAGCTATATGCTAGCCAAGGTAGTAACTAACAACGAGTTGTTTGATACCAGCTGCATCTTGCAAAAGCCATGTCAGTAGATTATATCAGCTAGACATCTAGCAACAGTTGCTGCAGTCCAGTCTGCTACAGCTGCAGCATATACCTATACACTCGATATAATAAAACATTAACAATTGAAGTGCATCACTTTTCAACTTCCAAAACATACAGAAGAACTATGATAGTAAGTAAGAAACTGAAGTGATTATACAGTAAACCAATGTTATGTCTTTCAAAAATTGTAATGTGCAGGTCTGTGATAAACTATCTGGGTGTAATACTGTAACAACAATGATCCTGTACAGCCATTAAACAATAGTATTGGAAATAACAGTTACATATCTTGCCCTCTGATCTGCACTGTACAGACATGCAGTAACAGTGAAACTTCAATTATCCAACCCTCTGGGGACCACCTACAAACAACTTAAAAAGTCTGTAACTCTGTACAAAATTATCTTCAAACAATGCATTTAAAGAATGTCTTATGGTTATGAAACATTTTGAACTGCATACCCCAATAGAACACTCACATGCACTAGTCTAATATAACTGCAATTTTTCAAGTTAAATTTGCTAGTCCAGATAACTGAGATTTCACTATGTTACTTCTTGCGTTTATGTGTGTGTATGCACAAGTATTGTGCTATAGGCTTGTGGCTTTGTGATTGAATGGTATCTTTAAGAATTTGGCTATCGTAGAACCAGTTGATTGCACCAGGAATCTACACATTTATAAGCTGACTTTTTTGCTTATACATATACAGCTATACATGCAGATACAAATACATATATGTGGCCAGGTTTTAGAAAATCAGTCTTAATGCCACATCTGACAACCCAAATATTTATGACCAAATAAGGTACGTAGTTTAAGCTTCCAATCAATTTACAGTAATTAGAATCAGTATACTCGGTAGTGTGAATAGATGTGAGCTAGGGGCATAGGAAAAGAGACCTATAGCAGTTAGACATGGAATTTGCATTATGCTAATCATAAAATTCAACAACTTGCCAACTATTCAAATTTCAAGTCAATACTCAATCATTTCATAAAGTTATAAAGAATTAAAATACATGTGTAATTTCCTAGTGTATGTAATTTACTATACTTATCAAACTCAAAAGTTTAAAAATCCCTATAGATCCCTTTTCCTATTCCCTCTCATAAATATTCCAACAAGTGAATATATTCCAACTTCCTTGTAAAATTCTAATTATTTCATGTATGATGATTTTCCAAAATCCAGTCACATTTTAATTGGAATTTGAAGTGTATTGGACAATACATCTATGCTAATAACTTTTCTCCTCTTATGATACAATAACATAATGGCAAGTTTGTATAACAGTGCAGTGAATAATACTAATATAATCAGCTATCTATGTAAATGTATATAAATTGTTATGTTCATCTGAATTAGCTGTCAGCTAAATGCTAGTCAATGTAATTGAGAAGAGACTCTTGAAACAAATATTCATCCGAAGGCGGACAATCATCCACCTGCCTATATATAAAATAACAAGAGATTATGAACTTAACAGTGCACAAATATGACAAATAAACTGTCATGATCATTATTTACCTTGCATTAGAACGGCCACATAATGGGCAGTTTGATAATGGTAACGGGGGTTTGGAGTGTATATCAGAAGTGAAGTGCAACCATTTTCGTGGGTGTATTAAAATTTTGTACATTAAGCATTTTACTAAATGCTGTAGAAGCTTCCTCTGCAGATAGAGCAGTGACACAATGCAAACAAAAAGGGGTGAAAATATTAGAGTATATGCTACTCCAATTACCGCATCATTGGTAAAACTATACTCTGATAGCACAATAACCTGTAGACATACCAACATTACTAGTAGCAAAAGAAAAAGTGCATCAAATTTGTTGAGTGTATCAATCTTGTATGGTTGTATTATGTAGTGTAGGAAAACTATTATCACACAAAATGCCATCAACACATACAGTGCAATGTAGTTATCCAAATAGTTCAGAACCACAATGATGAGGATGACTTGTCTACACAACAAATAAACTGATGCAAACCAACGACACTTGTCCTTGTAGCATCCTTGAAATTGATCCAGTAGTGGCTTTATTCTTGTAAAATTGATCTTGTGGTTTACAAAAGGTTCTAGCAGCAGCAATAGTGGCAGACCACTGACTATTACTAACTCATATAATACTGCTATTGTGCCGTATGCTATATGACGACCAGTAAAATATCTGATTTCTGGAGATAAATAACAATAAAGTCTGCTGACACCAATAAATCTGAGTGGTCGAAGCAATAACAAAGATGTGTTTGCAATTGAAGTGTAGGCGAGCGTGAGGAATAAACATATAGCACGAATTATCCCCTTGCTAATGAAAGTTGCAAACCTCCTTGAACGTCTGGCAAATACTACAAGCACCACAAGAATTAGAGCAATTGCTGTTGGGTGAATGTAATACAAGACATTTTGATCTATTCCACTCATCCCTTTTGCAAAACACAGTTTCCCTAGAAAAGCTGGATTCATCCTAACAATTGAGAATATAATTTTATTAAATATAATTAGTTCATCACAATAGTTCCAAATATCTCCCAACAAGATGTCCAATACACTGTAATAGTATACGATGCCATACAAGTAGCCCATGTTGATTTGGAAATACATGACCCCTAATACAACTACTACAACAATTATCCAATACAGTACTGTACACACAACTACAAGTAATGTTATTCCAGGTGTACAATCTTTGATATCAATGCAGTAGTCAAATTCATAAGATAAAGTATATTCATTGCTGCACCTACCACAAGCTGGTCCTGTCCTGCGTAGACCACATTGGTCATCATAAGTTGGCGGAAGCAAGAATCTCCCTGGACTAACTTCTTGGCGAGTAAAATTACAATATTTATTAGGACATCGTGACACACTTGTGTAATTTCCTTCAACACTACCAAACCAATAATCCTTCTTGATGGTTGTCTGTTTAGATTTACACTTCACTATACTCTCAGGGGTGATATAACACTCACACTTTTCAGAGTCTTTAGTATATACATATCCCAAATGACATGGCACTATGACTATGGTTAACAATAAACTTACACTTCCACTGTCCAGCTTCAAAGATAAAGAAGTTTCATTTTTGCTTACCTGAGTTCCAGTAATGCTTATTCCATGTAACATATCTTTCACCAAAACAAGTGATTGGTTTGAAAGGGCATAGTTATTACATTTATCACACTTAATGGAAAACACCATGCCTTGTGCTGGCTTATTGTTGTACCCTAAAACTGATGCTGGAGCTTTGATTTCCTGACCAAGCATTATATCAGTGATACTACATGAGGTAAAGTTATCATCACATTTAGCTGGATCTGATAGTTGTAGTTTTTCTGGATGAGTGGCTAAAATCAATGGACATGTACAGTTAGGAAATATGGTTAAGATTTTTGGAATGTAAAATATGGAAGTTGGATTTGACATGGACCTGTTGTAGAGTTTAACATTTGCAACACTATCATAGAAAATTGCACTGCCAGATAATAATGCTGTATTATTGATTAATCTAAGAACTGAAACAACTGGTCCGCTTGACCTTTCAAGCATACTGCAAAATGTTAAAGCACAAATACGTGTGGTGCAGTTATTGTATATATGCTTGAAATCTTGACAGAAGTTCTCCTGGGAGAATAGCAACCAATGACATTGATATGTACCGTAGTTATCTACTCTTGACAATGAAAAGTCCATATAAATACCTCCACCAAAAAGCTTTGCATGGTTATTGATGATGTTAAGTTGAAATGATGAGTAGTTAAACAAAATATAAGAACCACTTAAATGCAAAGCTGCTCCTGTTTGAGCCTGGTTATTTTGAATGGTAGTGTTACCTTTGCCAACTAGAATTATATTGACAAGTTCTAGTGGAATTCCTGTATTGTTAATAAAGTTTCCATTTAAAATTAAAAATGCTGGTATGACATAGTAATTCATTGCCATATACACAATGCTTTTACCAGTATTGTTATTAAAGTCACAATTGTCAATAAAAAATACATAACCATGACAACTCGGTGCTACTGATACACTAGTCAGGGAGGTATAGATAACAGCTCCAGAACCAGACCCACTGTTACTGTAAAAGCTGGAATTACTAATACGACATTTGAACCCAGAATTAAAAGCACCTGATAAGTAAATCCCACCACCTCTGATATTACCAGTAAAATGGTTTCCTATGTAGTTTAACTCTGTTAAATTTACTGAGCAATTAAGTGCTTCAGAAATCTTTAAAAATATAAACCCTCCTTTTTTTTCCAAGAAATATCCAGTGTTATTTTTAATATCAATGCCATTCATAGTAACTACATCTGAATATGACAAGTGAATATATAGCAAAGCACTATGCCTATTACCAGTAAAACTTGAGTTGACAAATTTAGTAACAATCTGAGAGTAAATACTGGTAGTTACTTCAACCAGAGTAAGACTATGATTTGAATTGTTTTCAAAAATGCAGTTATCAATGACAACTTGTGAGGGGGCTCCTACTATGCTAAACATAAACCTTATCATGTTCCTTCCAATCCTGTTGTTAATAAATACACATGATGACATATGCAGCTTAAAAGATGTCAAGTGATTATGATCAACATCCACCAACAATGTTGAGGCAGTATCAAACTTCTTAACAAGAGTGTTGTTATAAAATGTGACGTTTTTCAGTATAAAATAAGAGGATTTCTTAACTTGTATATTAACTCCAACACCACCACATCCACGATTAGACAAGAACAGAGTACTTTCAATAGCAACATTGACGGAGACTTTAAGACTATTGGATAGTGCCAATAAGCCAGCTCCCCTAGCTATTTCCAAACCTTTAGGGAGTAGTGTAGTATAGGAAGTATAGTTGACTTTACCAAAATGTCCATTGTAGTTGAAAATGCTATGCACAATTGTTACATTAGTTTCACCAATAGCTTCATTAAAAACAATTCCACCAGTTGCAGTATAATTCTTTGTAGCACAATGTTTGGATTTATCTTGTGAAGGAAAACAATAAATCGTGTCATTGTTGATGTTAAACAAAAACTGAGAATTTTCTATGACAACAACACCTGAAATCTGTTCCAAATACACAGCACGGAGTTTTGAATATTGGAAAGTGCAGTTTCGTATAAATAAGTTCATCAAACGCACAAAACTGATTCCTCCAAAAATTTTTTGTCTGTGAGAATCACCACACCCATCCCATGTGATCCCTTCAATAACAAAATTATTACAGTTATTACAGGATACTCCACCAGTATTGTTACACATTACAGTGGTGTTACCCTGTCCTCTTATTGTAATAGCATTAAGGTTGTGTAACTCTACTATTGTAGTCAGTGGGACTGAGTTGGATGTTATGTTAACACAATTGTTATTCTGTGAATTGTTCAATGCATAATGAAGTGAAAAACAAGGGTGGTTTCCTTCCAAACAATCTTCAGTATCATTTCCATTAGCACTGACTGTAATTGTATTACAATCCATTGTTGTGTGTGCTAATTTAGCTATGAGCAATAGAATAAACAAATCTGTTCCCTGTAATCATAAAATTAGGGGAGTTAGCATTATGAAGAATAACTAATAATCCCTAAAAATAATCTAATTGTCAAGCTTCTGAAGCACTTATACTTACTCAATGAAATAATTATACATTGTAACTGACAGTGAAGTGATCAAGAATACCTTATGAACACGTTATATCATTGTTAACAACAATAACATACTTACTAAGTGAAGCCTATAGTCATGAATAGTTATGTCTGTAGTTAAACTCTATTCTACTTTGGATGTTAGATTTTAGATAGAGTATATACACACAAGTGAAGTTGTTATATTACTACTGTATGTGTATAAGGTTCCTATAGGAGGCATATGTGAGCAAAGCTTTAATGTAATGTCATAGCAATGGTTGTAATCAGGTTCTCACATAGCTGGAATTGTTACATCATTTACTGCATACAAATCATAATGAATGCATTACCAGTATATTTACATTGCTAACTGTATTTAACTTCACCACCTTAGGAAGCACAGATTTCAATTGCATTATGATGTGTTTCCATGCATCAACTATATAGTATAAACGTTGGAACAATTTTGAGCATCTACTGTCCGTAACTTAGCAAGCTGTTAGTATATGCATAAGCTGCATTTGAGCAATAATTATATTTCTGGAGTTGTGCTATGATTGGCTAATATTGTTACTTTCTCAGTCTTTATCTCCGAGGCATGGTACAAACTATACTTTGACTTGGTCAGAAATTTCCATTTCTGGAAACCAAAAGTGGCAACTTTTCAGCTACTCCTAGTAGGCAATTTTTGACAGCGGTCAAAACTTGAAACTGTTCGTAAATTCCAAACTTGAGTTTCTGTATTGCTTTGAAACAACCACAAGATGTGGTGCTTAAAATTTTCCAAGTCTGGCAGTAAAAGGTTAACTGGGAGGGACTAATTAAACATGGGATTCATATGACAGTTTTATTTTATCAATCAAACAGTATGGTAGTACTGTTTAAGTAGGGATCCCCCCAAAAATGACGTGCCGCCTAAAATGCCTCCTATAAAAACCATCTTAGAAACATCTTATGCAACAAAAATCACCATTAAGGAATAATATTAGTCCATCTAACATCAAATACAGCATTAAAAACAAGAAAAAACTTAGGACAGCCGGATATAGTATTTTAAGAAAATCACCGAAATTCAATCTGCCTGCCTGGCCTGGCCTGTCTGACCACAGTTGCAAAGCTAGAGGCCAAATGAAGCAGTGAACAACCACCATTTTATGCCACAATAACAAACTAACTAGTGGCATGTGCCTTTTGGGGTTCTGATGAGTGCGTGCCTTCGGCGCCTTGTCTTTCTTCGTCTTCTTAACCATATTGAGATGTTAATTTTCCCTATCAACACTTTCCTTGAGTAGCATATTTAGGCACCGCAAACTAATTAAGCACTGACAATTGGTAACTGACACTCAGTAGATATCTGCAACTTCATGATAGGTTCAATACCATGCTTGTTAACATGACCTTGGTTAACTAATTGTAATGGTTCAGCACCAAAACCACAACTCTTAACAATATAATTGTTTACTTCATGCCATTATTATTGCCCAAGCTGTAATCATAATGTTAGCACAATGAAAATATGAAATAGTAACACACCCCTGAAGGCTGACTCAAGATACTCTAATACAGCAGTCGCCCTAATAGAACAGTCATACATGTATAACTGTATTCCACAATAAAAACTAAACAAACTAGTGTATTAAATTTTTTTTTAATGAAGAAGAGATCAAAGCAATAAAAAGTAGTGAAACAAGAGATGAATGATGGTATTACAGCATAACTCAGTGGGAAAATCCCTATATTGGCTTTTAACAAAATGATTGTTATAACATGCCAATGTAGAGATTTTCCCACCGAGCTAGTCTGGCATACTCACATAACAAGGCCTCGAGGAGCGAGGCCAGACTACCACTGAGCTATGCTGCAATACCATCATTCATCTCTTTTTTCACTACTTTTTATTGCTAGGATCCTTACTTCATTTTTAAATTAATAATGTTTAATATACTAGTGATAAATGGTGTAAGGAATTTTATATGCTACATATTAGGGATCATCACAGTAGCAATAAAATCATTGAAGTGATGATCATCACTTCAGATCATCATTGTAGCAATCACCTGAAGTGTCAACTTGTAACACGTCAGCAGTCCAGACATGGTACTACTCCTCAGTCCTCACAGACCTGGTACTTTGTATATACTCCTATCTCATGCATTTGATTTACAGTGGAACCTCAGGTATTCGGACCCCACTTATCCGGATTCTCGGTTAACCGAACTACGGAAATGACCGCTCTATTAGAGTAGTGACTGTTCTATTAGGGTAGTTGATATTTTTACTTATGGACCACCCCTGGTCCAAGGGATTCGGATAACTGAGGTTCCACTGTAGTACTAACTGACAAGAATGAAATGGTGGAATTACCTTCCTCTTCAGTGTAAGTGATCATGTTTGCATAGCTTTCAACCTGATTTGTGATGCTTCTGGGAAAGATAGTCTCAATGATATAGGTTAGATATTTGCCATGCTGATTTTAGAGACAGATAAATGAACTAATGGGTTCTATGAACTGATATGAAGTATTGGAAGATGCATGGAAACTGCTTGTTGACAAGTTTAAACATTATATTAGTTTGACTGTGCCACCATCAAAAGTAAAGGATAGGAAGAGACCTTACAGAAATGCCAAAGCCTAGAAACTGAAAAGATTATAACCCAGCAAAGTTTGTGGAATAGCTATATTGCAATACTGAAAGTATTTCATGATCATTAGTACATGCTAGGAACAATCTTTGTGGTCTCATATGTAGCTTAAGGTTAAATTATAAGGAGAGGACTGTGAATTCAGTTAAAAGAAACCCAAACGTGTTTTGGAACAAAAATATCACCCGAAAACCAACTTCACAATAGCTACCATCCTGGTGCCTTTGCAGTATTGGTTAAGCATAACCAAGCCCAAAGGTGCCCTCAGTATGACAGTAAATGTTTCCAATAGATTACTAATTGGAATTTTCTACTGACTAACTAACCGCCTGCTTAATGCCTTCAGACAAGCATAACTCGATAGCAGCTAAGGTTATACGGGCTGATTTTTTCACTGTTCAATGTGCTTCAGTCCAACATGCAGGTACCTTTAGCATACCGCAGTACATACAATGCATCATGGACTTACCTTTGTTCTCCTTTGTGGTCAGTAACTGATATTTGGGATGCGCATTCATTTGAAACATTAGTTCAGGCACAATCCTTTTGATGCGGTATGCGCAGGTTCACCAGTCATAATCATACAATACAATAGTACTGTATAGTAAGGACCACAAATGAGTAGGTGTGGCCAATGAAAAAAAAACATCACCCAAAAACCAGCCTTACTTTTCCCTGACGACAATTTGGCAGTATTGGTTAGGCAAAATGAAGCCCGAGCAAGCCTCCAGATCGACCACTACGGATTTTTTAAAAAAAAATTCATTACTGGAATTTTCTACTGACTGGCTGACTGGCTGACTGATACCTTCAGACAAGCGTAACTCGATAACAGCTAAGGCTACTGGCTTTTCGTCACTTCTGCCTGAGAGGTGCCTTTTTGTATACCGCAGTACATACAATGTATTCTTCATGGTGTCCTCTTTTGTGTCCCAATCGTCTTTGCTGACAGCGAAAAGTGTCGATTTGGCGGTAGCACATGATGACTTCCTTTCGTAACAGAAATCGTCCGTATTTTTCATAGTGGCTACTTTGATCGTAGAGGTGCTTTTTGAGTAGTTATAGATTCACAGGTTGAACGTTGCAGACAACGAAGCATAATAAATACTTCATTTTTCAGATGATAATTGATAGCTGGGCGCACGGCACCATTTCTTTCTTTTGATGCGGTATGCGTGGGTTCACCAGTCATAATAATTATTTACAAACAAAAGTTAACAAACAAGTACACAAAAAAAATTGGAATTTTCAACTAGAGTAGGGACCATAGCACATCGATAAAAAGTACTAAAACAAGCTGGAGTAGTGCATGGTATTAAATCACAGTAAAACGTAACAAATAAGTATAAGGAATAATTAAGAATTTTATGTTCAATTAGGGATCATAGGGAAAAAGGTAGGGAAACAAGGGAGGTCACCTACACCTGCAGATGTACTATAGTGGACGTTTAATCCCTAGTTCAGCATTAATACAGAGCCAAATTACAGATGATGTATAAAATCACTAACAACCTGGTGTGTATTCCAAATGATATTGATTGATTCCTTCTTGAGAAATGGCTACTTCAACCAACTAGATACCAGAATTGATAGTTTAAAATTTTCCTTTTTCCCCTCCACAATCAAACTGTGGAACTCAATCCCCCCTCACACGATCAGTTTTGTACCCTCTTAAATAATTATCACAATCACACCTGTATGTTATAATCACATTGATTTCTGCACAGCACACACTAATAATAATAATAATAGTAGTATCATGGTTAGTCTTCTTGCCAATCAAGGTGCTCATTCCCAAGCATATTGACAATCATGCAGCACAAACTTTATTATAATACCTTCACGGTGCTTGGATTTAAGGTGATAAAGAAACACCCTCTCAAACAATTTTACCACATAGCTTAGGAGACCACATCTTCTGCCTCAGGATAAGAAGTCGCATGATGCAGTATGCTTCTCAGTCTTGGTGTGGAGAGATCAACTGTATGAAGTGTATGTGTATGGATAGGATTCCTCTAAACTTTCTATTGTGACTGTACCATTATTACAGAGCACATGACACAAGGCATGTACCCTTGAGCTAAAGCTAATTTCTTGATCAGAGCGAAAGTGTTCGGTGTTTTCACCACACCATAGGGATGTAAAATGATAATTATGATATAATATACTTTAAATTTACAAAGACTGCATGCTAGTGGTTAAAGTGTCATTATAAGCGTTTTAAGCTGAAGTTAATTTAATTCAATTTGGATGTGCAAGTTGACTATTTTTATAAATTTCAGCAGCAAGTGCCACTCCTATATAGAAATATACATTGACCACCTCTCATTCCTTGCTCTTTCTATAGCCATTGCATCTATGGTTTCTGCCTAGCTGGTCAGACACTATAATTTTATAAGTAAACCATACACAATGTAAGTTAGTAAATCATTTGTGATTTCAAGGAAATTGGGACACTTTTCCATTGTACCAAGTAAATTCTTGACTAGTACAGTATGACTGCTACATTAGAGCATCTTAGACTATTTAGTGGTCCTGCATGCAATGTTGCAAAAAGTACTTCAATGTAGAGTTTAACCAAATTTTAGATATAATGACCCAAGCTATTTTTCCCATTCCTGTTTTCTATTCCTGCACTTTTCCTGCATTGCTATAGCTACTGAATATATGATTTTGTGATAACAGTTACAATATGCTAATGGCACTATCCTAAAGCTTCCAGCAGGAATTAATGTTGCATGCATTGCACATTTTCTGCAATTTACAATGTGACATGTATACAGACAGTGTATATAGGTATCTAAAGATTAGATGGTCCCCACGTGTTGGGGACTTTCCTGTAATCTTGTGTCAGTTAGGCCTTGAACAGCCTCACGCATATTAGGGAAGTGTTGTGCTTTTGTAAACACTGTGTTAAACCATTTACCTATGTGCTAAATACAGCTTTTCAGTAGAGCAAAATGTACTCATGTCAAGGAACAATTAACCAATACATAATTGAATGGTCTGCCATCAATGTACTGAACATGGCCAGACAATACAACAATCTAAACTGAAATTTATCTAGGTAAACAAAAACACTGCAGTTTGCATATTGTTAATAAACAAGTGTATGATGCAACGTTTACTATACCATACTACTAGTACAGTGCTACATTTTCGTTATTAATTAACACATAAGACGCCACATATTACTCTGTGTGATTTCCTCTCCAACATTGCTGTATAGTAATTTATAAATTAGCTAATCTTTTAGTCATAAGTTTGACACTTAAGAATATTACATTGTGTATAATTTGAATTATTTTATGCTCTTGTCTGATTCACAAAAGGCTGCCACTGTTCAGTGTTCAGGAAGCTGCAACTGAACCAAGTGTAGGTTAGAGACCTAGCATGAGGATCTTTGAGGATTTTAAAACCTTGCTTCGCTCGGTTTTTAAAATCCACAAAGATCCAAGGGTGTGGTCTCTAACCGACTTAGAAAATGTATGCATTTTATATGGGCATATAAAGAACATGTGTGTCTAAGAAGAAGCTTGTGTGGATTTATACGATGGGAACGATTTGTCACAAGTTGTGCCTTCAGTGGCGCCTGCACTAGTCTCGCGATCTTTAGGGTTTTAGTAATGTTTCATAGTATTTTTTTGTCTTGTAGAACTGATGAGCATGAAAGCTGAGAGACATGAACTGTCGTATATGAGATATTGTAACTAAACTTCTTTCTAGTATACTGGTCATTACAAGCCCACATAAGAGTTCTTTTTCTCTGCATGTGCTAGCAGCTGGCCTATATACATGTGTATAACACTGCTTTTGAATCACCTTGTCAGCTTAGTAAGCAAATAAAGGCTATATAAGCTCATTCAATCATCACCATCCCACACGTCAAGCAAGTTTTCTTTAGAATACCTGTAAGGGAGGAATGTAATAACATGGAAGATCTTGTTGCTTATTCCACTACTCAATATTCAGCATTCAGACACTAGTAGTGTTGCAGATTCCTAAAGAAGAGAATCATAGTAAAATAACCCAGTCTATATAGTAGTTCAGTCCAGTGTTCCAGTCTAATAGTCTATCTGAACTGCTGGATGGCAACATCTCTGTTCACAGATATGCTAATGACATGAGCAGAAAAATGCTTAGGTCGCATGATGTGGTATACTGAAGATCAGAACTTATTCAACAGTAATAACACTTCATGGTTGCATCAATGAGAATGATTACATAAAAATTATATTAGAAATTTTTTGGTACATTTCACACTGTAGAGTGGAAGAATGAACACATACTCTGTAAGATTATTTTTGGAGGAAAAAGATGGCCATTATAGTTATATAAATGGTAGTTTGTTGCAAAAGCTTACTATGGTATGTGTTCCATGCACCAGGCCATTCCAGACTATTACAATAGCTATATATGCGACACAATGAAGCACCATGCAGTACCTTCATGGCTCCTAAGATTAGTGAAAACTTCAATCCGTAATATCTCAGCTCTACACACACTGCTGAACTACCATACGTCTCACAGTTTTATAAAGCTGTAATGTTGCATGTGGGCGGAAGTACGTGGGCGGAAACACTTCTTCACTACTCACACAAGACAGCCTCCAATACAGCTGTCCAACCAGGCAGAAATGTACACTGCACTGCACAAATTCGCACGTACTAGTACTAGTAGCGCTCCAAAGTCTCCCAGGGAAGCCGAGAGCAATACACCTCACTGTACGTTATTCGTAATCTTTCGTGCACCACGTACCCACTGCATGTTGCCATGGATATCGTAACTTTTAATAAGCAGTAGATTCGTCCGCCAATGAAGCTCAAGTAAAATGTAAGTGGTTATTCGTAATTGATGCATCTTGCTTCGAGGGTAGCTTGTGTTTGTTTATAAATCATGCAAACTTATAGGGTGCGCTGCATTTAGAGTTTTGGTGCAGTTGGCTTTCTGATTTTCGAAAACTTCGTTTACACATAACGGAAATACCAGTAATTATGTGGAGTTGCAAACTTTCAAGGTTGTGATTTCTATATAATTCATGTGTATGCGATTTGTAGGGAAGGAAAATATGCTGCCAACAGGAAAGAGGCGTTGGCGTTTAAAAAAGAGCTTGAACTTATAAAGAAGAAAGTAAGTTGGATACAGTGATTTACACCACGTGTTTTACATGAGGTTCTTGAAGGCTAATGTTAACCGAAGGGTACTCCAATTGGGCAATGAAGATGGATCACTACCTGGGTAAGTTACCGTATGTGTGCATATTAACAAATGTTAGTTTGTGGCTACATATTGACTACTCTACTTACACTATTTTAAGAATTTTCATTGTATTGCACATAATGAAAATGGTAGCCTCATGCCTCCGCCTACAGAGGATTGCGAAATCTTTGCAATATAGGAAGTTACCAGAAACGTAACCTATCAAAGTTGTGGTGATGCATTTTCAAAGTTGATGGATTACATTTGTCGGTTGGTGTATTATGGTTGTGTTGGTGTATTATGGTTGTGTTGGTGTATTATGGTTGTGTTGGTGTATTATGGTTGTGTTGCAAACATTCCGCAAACCTCGGAAAAGGAAGTCTGGGCACAAAACTAACAGAATAGCACTCACACTACAATATTTTTTTGCATTGTGTTTGATGTGGTACATGCATGCATGTTATGCGTCTATATCTAGTTCATCTATTTAAAAGTATTGAGAAATGATGGGTTTAAGTATTTAATGTGCTGTAGCTTGTTGAAGCTACATACACATTTTATACAAATTCCTTACCCTCTAAGCACCCACTGTACAAGTAGCCAACAGCCAAGTTTCCCACCATTTCAGATAGCTGTTAAGGCTGTATAAGGCAAGCTCCAATAGAGGTCATGGAGGGGAGAGGAAGAGGTTGCAAGGGCAGATCTGGGAGCTGGCAAGGCAAACAGCCTAAGTTGTATGGTTGGGGAGAGCAGATTCTCTTGTTAGTTGCTGTAATTTTTAAGTAGCAATGATCACTCCTTAGTTGTCATTATGGCCTTTACAGATGGTTCTGAAGTCTTAAAAGCTGTTTAAAAGGCTATGAAAGTCTTAACACCAGCAACACAATAATTAGAGGTGCTTAATACGCACAAAGGTGCTGAGTGACAGTTTGTCAGCTGTTTTTTTAACTTTGGTGAGTTTGCAATAAATGGTGGTAATATGCAGTTTTCAAATTGATTTTGGTCTAACAAGGTGTATAGTATTTCTATCAAAAGAAGTGTGGCTTTTCCACAGGGGGAGAGGGCCATCCCGGATCCGCCGTTGGATTGTGTACGAATGTGTGGGGATGAATTAGGCTGAATTATGGCCATTCAGGTGTCAAGATTAACTATACTGAAAGGAAATTTACAGCTCAGGTCTTTGTTCAATACCACAGAGTTGTATGGCTATGTGCATACATACATCCATCCCCCAGATTGGCCAGAGCTCCATTAAGACCCCAGACCACTCATGTGGCTCTGGTAAAGGCAGACCACTTAAGCCTGGCTGACTTTGACAGTGAAATTTGATACGATAATATTTTATATAATCGGATGTTTTTGTGGGGAAATTTTTCACTTCTTAGGATCTTTTATGAATTAAACAATGCCATTTTGGTCAAGCTGCATATTTTGAGGGGGAAATGTTCATGGACAACGACCAATCTTTAAAAGTTATGAAAAAAATATTTCTCTGAAAAAATCCCGCTATACAGTAGTGTATTCGTGTAGTTTAGTGTTCGTGGTGAAAATCAAATCCATGACTAATTATGCAATTTATACAAGTGTGCTTGAAAAAGAAACATTCTATATAAAAGTGATTAACATGTCCGTGTGCGACCTGTCCATGCCATAGATTGTATATGCTGTGTCCGTACAGTTGTTGTATGTAACTAGCTAAGAATCTTTCGTCATGATCTGGGATCAATCACTATACCTTTTGTATACAAACATAAAACATGCATTCATAAGTTTATGTATGACTGTGTACATAATAAGTGATTGTCTCACTTATTGATTTCCATATACTGGCTATATCTTATTGTTTACTCTAGTGATGATGATAAATTGGCACAAAGAACCACCCTTGTTCCAAAACCACCTAGAGAGGTAATATAAGTTTAGCATGTGTACCCCACATGCATACACACACTGTGCATGCAAATCTGTTGGTGCCAGTAAAACAAACCACCTCAGTAACATACTGTATATTTTGTGAGTGATAACAACTTTGCGAAAATATATCCATAGGTTAAATGTACCGCCACTGATTGTTCTATGAATAAAGAAATTCAAGGATCGCTTTTTTTGCAAATTGTGTCCCTCAAAAATTTATAAGTAGTATTGTTGTTTGAAATATAATGCTGCTACAAAAAATTAATTTGCCCCTAGAATTGTTTCATACATAACTGAATATTTTAATTAACCAAGACCTCACCCTGTGCAGACACGTGTGTACGCACACACACACACACACATACACACACACACACACACACACACACACACACACACACACACACACACACACATACTACACAAACTTATGACACTGTATTTGTAATCATGTGGGACACTCAGTCTCATTTTTCATACACATATTCATGGTATTGTTACTACTGTATACTTGTTTCTTTGTGTTTACATTAGCCTAAACCAAGGAAGCCTGTTGTTAAACGTCAATCACCCTGGCCATCATCTCAATTGAAGTTAACTCCACAACATTCTGGTGTTGAATTACGAAAGAGAAGTTTCAGTAAGAAGGAAGGTAGTCCTAAGAAGTTTGCCATTGCTGGTGCATGTAGCACAACTGTCTCTGTGCCACTCTTGAAGCGACCTATTCCTCCTGCTAAACAACCTCTAAACTTACCCGTAGCAAGTCCTAGGAATCCGCAGGAAGATGAAGAAAGATCAAGTAAAATTACAAGTTTACCGCAACAGCTGAAGAGCAGACCTACCACCCGAACTTCCATGCAAACTTCTGAAGGCATGTCCAAGTCTAGTTTTCAACAGTACATTCTTGCCACAGCAGATTACATGCATACAACTAGTGAACCATTCAGCATGGTTAGCGGAAGTCCATTAGACTCACGAGCACAAAGCCAAACTCCAGGCAAACGGATGCCATTGAGGGTACATAGCTTACCAGATTTCTCAATGTACGCCAGTAGAGAAGCTCTGGAAGATGGTGATGAACCAGTGAGTGGTCATTACTCCAGGCAGCAAGATGATAACAGTTTAAATTCGGCTGGTACTCAGTCAGCTATGGAACTAGTCAGTAAAAGGCAGAGCAGAGCACTGAAACTAGAAGTTGACTTGAGAGATGCCACAAGGTTAGTTATTACAGACACCCACAGTGAAGCCACTTCAACACAACAAATAATGCAAGAACAAACAACAACACCCACAGAACAGTCTGAATTGCCCACAGTCAATGTAATAGAGTCACAAACTCCACATCCAAACACTACTAACATGTATGATCATAATGTAACTGTAACTGATGGTATCTACTGGGACCAGCAAAGTGTTACTGATAACTTGGCTGTTAGTGATGCTGTAACAGAGAGTAGTTCAACTGTGACACTAAAGGATGAAGTCCTCAGTCATTCACTACACCATCATGGTCCTTCGTACTCTGATAGTTTGTGTGGTGGTCAGTCTACTGCTGAGAGGTCACTGACATACGACCAAGGTAGTTCCCAGGTTTGTAGTGAACAAGATTTAGGTGATGTCCAGGAAGATGATTACCTTGGTAGTGGTATTCTATCTAGTATGGCTGCCGGTGAATTAGATGCTTCAATGAGAGCGCAAACAGATATGGACATTAATGCTGCCTTTGATGTGAATATCAATGCAGTTATGGTTACGTTACCCGATCACTTAGATAACACTTCTCCAATGAGTCACCATATTACTACCTCTGTGATGACTGATAATTATCCCTCTAGTAAACTAACTACTTATATGGGTAGTGGTATCACACCATCACAACGGTCCCATATTGGTTTGATACCTTATCAAGATCCCTCCTTCACTCATGTACTGAAGGAAACTAGTGTATCAGCACCAGCTATGGTGGCCTTAGGTGCCCAGCACAGCATTTACCCTGAGAATGTTGAGGAAAGTCATTCCATAAGTAATCTTCCACAAGCTGAGGTTATATCAGCAATTCTAAAACCCACCACTAGGGAGGAGCTGTCACCAAAAAATATACTACATCATGATGACGACTTATTGACACCAGCATTGGCTGACTGTGTGTTTCATCATGACTCAGAAAATATACCTGCTACTGCTGGCTTGTCCCTAAAAGAGAAGGACTCATCTCTTCAACAAACTGAAAGTAAGGATTTAAGCAGTTTAGTGAATGACAATACTAAGGATACGAGTTGTGATCATGACGTGGAGCAGGAAGAATCTCAAGAACCTTTTAGTTTCCAACAACCATCAGATTCTAGTTCCACTGATAAAGATGCTTATTTCCAATTTAACACACTATCTGGTGTAAATTTAAATACTGACACTGATCCCAGTTTAGCAGATCACACTATGGAAATAGAACCAAAACACACAGCAGATATCTCTGATAATCAAAATGTAGTGACAAAGCCAGCTTCATCATGGAGTGACCAGATAATGGCAAAGCTGTTAAACAATCAAGCTGACGATGTGCCTGTTCAGTCTTTAGCAGTAAGTTTTGAGAAGTTTGATGCATGCATGGCTACGAATAAGACCCCATATCAAGTACATAGGTCCCTTACAAAGCTAAGGTATACTTCATAATGTCATAATTTGACATCCCATTATCATGGCCATATTTTTGGTACTATTAGATGGATAATGTGTGTATGTTTGTGTATAGAAACACCATTCCATGTACCCATATACCATTCACAGGAGTTTTTAGCTTATACTAATAAGCCTGTGACATTGGAGGACATTATGAGTATCAAGGGGGAGTCCCTAACACCTGGCATACAGCCACATGAGGATGCTCCTCATGATAATGGTGGTGAATTGGGAGACAATAAGGCCAGCACAGGTAGGCAGACATCTGCCACTCCTAGACTGCTTAAATCTGCTGGTAAGAAGAAAGTGATGTTTTTATCTGAGTGGCCACAGAGCAAGACAGACCTTGAAACAAACTTGACATTTAAACGACTTGCTGAGGTACATACATGTATATAGTTGTCGATGTTTGTGTGATTGTTGTCAATGTAATGATGCTGTTGTCATATGATACACAATGCTGTTATGAATGACGTACATTTTATCTGCTAATCTTTTAATCTACGTATGTACGTACTACATACATAGCTTGTTGTCATTGTTTAATTCATCACATGTTACTGTTACCTGTAGCCATCATCAAGGAACAGTATCCATCACTTTTGTATTGTACCAGAGTCACCTCAACTACCTTACCAGCTGCAGGTTTTGTCCTGCAAACTGCACAGTGAGCCCCACCCCTCTACTGAGGTGATGTACAGTAAACTACATGTAGTGTAATGATGTGCTTGTATTTGCTAACAGTACCATATGTGTACTTACAATCATGCTCAGTGGATATGAGTGTCACATAAAGGACCTGGTGATAAAACCTTGTTACAAAAAAGTTTTGTGGCAACAGTTTGATTGAAAAGTTTGTGATCAACCAAACTGTACTGGATAGAAGTGTATAGATGATTTAATTTTTTCAAGTGGAGACTTTTTTTTTTTTTTTTTTTTTGCAATCTACAACATAACTAGAAGTTTGTTTACTAAATCCAACATGTGGTTTCCCCTACCCTATGTACATACGTACTATACATACGTATGTGGTGTGTAGCTAGCTAGTAGTTGTAAATATAGAGAATGATCATGTGTGTACTGATGTTGCAGACTGATATTCCAGAACTGACCAAGCCCCCTACAACTCCAGAGATAGAAGGATCAGTAAGGCAGCCTAAACAAATGAAGACCTTAGTGAAAGAAGATACACGTAAACATGATCCTGCTGACATGATTGTGGAAGGGAGAGCACTTCACATCATCAGTGACTCAAGCAGGTTTGTATGAGTACTCTTGTATAACAGCACAAATTTTACGTATATAGCAAAGGATGCATTTTTAATGCAATTTCTTAGACTTTATAGCCATACACATGGTCTGACAAAACCAGTCTTATTAGCTTTTCCAATAGACAAATTCCATAATAAGGCTTTATAGCATATAGAAATAACCATTGCCCCTAGCAACCTGAATTTCCCATTATTTTTAGGTGATAACGGTATCTTCTCCAAATTTTGAAAGGATAGCATGTACGTATTATATGTCATAAGATATGATGTTTTGAAATTTGTTGTTTTCCCGTACATATCTATGTGAGAGGACTACAGTTTCCCCTTCTGGGCAATCACTAAAATGAGGTATTTCAATGTACCAAAAATTCAAAAGTACATATATCTCAATTTTACATAATTTGTAGGTGTGAATGTCAACAATAACCTCTCCAAGTTATAAATGGATAGTGTATATAGGTCATAAGATATGACATTCTTTGAATCCCATGATTTGTGTGATTACTGAGAAGGGGAAACTGTTGCCCCTCTCATTGACAATGTATGGGAAAATTTCAACTTCAAAATGTCATATCTCATAACTTATATATGCTATCCTTTTAAAAATTGGAGAGGTGACTTAAGACATTGACACCTGCAAATAATGTAAAATTTAGGTTGCTAGGGGCAACGGTCGATTTTTTCACTATTATGAAATTTGTCCTTTGATAATAATAACTTGTCTTGTGAATAAGGTAGCAACTTAAAACCTTGTCAACGTACGGCTGTAGCATGGCACAATATTGTGGCAAAGTTTCTTCAAGTAGGTTAATTGAATGCATGGGAAGTTATGCATTATCATTCTGTAAGACTGGTTTTGTCAGATCAGGCACATACTGTACATTGAAATTTGGTATATTTATATGCTATGTATGTTACCTCTATTGTAGCCTGTTGTGGAAGCTGGCTCCAGCTAAGCTAAGCCTGTTCCCATCCACAATCAAGTCTCATCTGTTCCCTCAATACCATGGGTTGTCTAGGCCTCAGTCATCCAGTCAGGCTAAGATTGTTGTTAAACTACCAGTGGAGAATGATGCTGCATCGCATAGCCGTAAACAAAGTGCTAGAATAGGGTCAGTGTATTTGAGAATACAATATATACCTATTTGTGTACCATTTGTCACTCTGCAGATCATCTAGTCTTGAATTCAGATCTTTAGTGGACTTTTCCAAGTACAGTGCAAAAGAGCTCCCAAAGCTTGTCCCATTTCCAGACCCAGCTAACATCAAGCAGCAGTCATCCATACCATCATGTAGCTCCTCATACACTTCACTGTTTACTACAGACACTGCTACTGCTAGTGAGAGTCAGAGAGCTGCTACCCAACCTACTGCTGACAGTGATGATGATGTTGCAAATATTGCTAATGCTGATAATAAAGGGGAGAGCAGTAGTAGTAGTAGTGATGATGATGAAATGCATGAAATGGTTAGTTTTTGTACAAGTATGTGGCATGCATGTGTGTGCGTGTGTGTGTTAGGCAATGACCATTTATCAGGCAGGCAAAGGCATTTTGCATTTTAATTTGTGAGTGAGTGTGGTGTGTACGTACATGTAGCATAATGCAGTTATCAAAATAATGTAATTGCTTGTACAATTAAAGTACTTTCTCTAGGAAAACTGGTCTTGTCGTCTATTTATGTACATGCATCAAGAAATGTTTTTAAGAATTAAGAATGTTGTAACTTGCTAATGGTCGAAGTTACATGTATCAAATTTTCACACCAATTCCTTACCTTTCAGATTATCCATTGTACAAATAGCCACTACTAAGCTTCCCACCATTTAAGATAGTTTTTTACTCAAAGTTGATTGGCTCCAATAAGGGCAGGGGTTGAGAGAGGGCAAAAGATTGCTTACAAAATGAAAGAGGAATTCGTAGGGATGACAGTTATGAGCCAGTCAGGGCTCGAAACTGGTTAAATAAAAAGAAATTAACAGCACCAGTCTTTATTCAACACCACGGAGCCATACAAATGCATACAGCCATCCCAAGGTTGTCCAGAGCTCCATAAAGGCCCTGGACTGCTTGTACAGCTCACCACTGGACTAGGAGTAAAACAGCCAGCAAAAGCAGACCACTTAAGCCTGCATTGAATTGACAATGAAATTTGGCAGTATATTCATATTGCTTTGTGTTGTGGTGAAAATCAAACCTGCAATCATGGGTGATAATAGCAGTTTTCCCTGATCCAGTCAAAAATGTTGTTCCCTGTTTTCTGGACAAGTATAACCATCGAGATATTCAGATTTCTTCTCCTACAGCAATCATATAGAATGAGACAGCCGAGGAGATCTACTATAACAACAGTACAACTTTCAGAACTGAGGAAGGTATCATCTGCCATGAGACAAGAGATGTCTAAACTACAGCAGTGCAATGAAAATGAGGAGACCAGTGATATAGCTTCATCATCCACCACTTCTGTTATTACTGATACTGTGCAAGTGAAAAGGTGTGATTTGTATATAGTAACAATGTTTTGCATGCTACGTATGTGTTTCAGTACAAGGAAATACATGCAATGTTCTTGTAGAACCTCATGTAGTTACTACTACGGCCATGTTAACTATGAACATAAGAATTGAGATTATGTGATGTTTGCCTAAAGATTGAGATGTTCATCATGTCCAGGGGTGGATCCAGCCTTTAGAAGGAGGGGGGGGCACCAGGGCAGTAGGTACGTATGTAATAGTTATACCATGGCTGCGAGGGATTTTGCTGATATATACACCCAAAGCACGAGGGCCGCAGGCCCGAGGGCTGCGGGTGTATATGTCAGCAAAATCCCAAGCAGCCATGGTACAAGTGATATATATCACTTGGGGCGCACTCACCTAATAGGTGAAAGAACTAATGAGAACTCATCCCATTTGTTTTATACAGTAGCATCTGAAGATCGATTGTGGTTTTAATAGCGTGGGCTAATAGCCATCAAAACGTTGTCCATACGTTAAAACGTCATTAATACGTTACTATGCTTCAACACGCAATGTTAGAAAACTTGCGATTGTGGGATGGAGTTTATATTGTTATCATTTTTGTACTAAGTTAAGCCAACTAACTTCGCTATTGGGACAGTAAGTAAGTTATTACATTAAGTTAAGTACTTAGAACTGTAAGTTACTAACCTATTTCAACGTAGCAGTAGTAGCTTTGCTGTTCCATGGTCTGTTCAAAGGTTGATATGCGGTGGGTAGAAATACGCATCCACAATCGCCCAAACAATTATTTTGTGCCTTCATTATCCTTTAGTAACAACCAACTACTCTATCTTAGCCTATGTACTAAGCTTAGCAACCTCTACAAAACCGAGTCCCACAATACAAAGCTCTATGTCGCTCAATATAACGAGTCAAAGCGCATCGATTCTTTGAACTGGCTGGGTATCAAAGTCATTGGCAAACCGCTTTCCCATGATATTGCCCGGGCAATATGCGAGTTAAACACCGAGCGGCGCCTTTGAACGCCCACGCTAAAGTGGTATATATATACGTATGTGTAAGCAGGCGTCTGGGGATGCAGCTCCTCAGATTTTATAATTCTAATGCTGAAACATTAGGTAGTAGATTAGTTACAAATATTTGTGACCCGCTGAGCGAAAACTGGCCGTTTTCACAAAATTTTAATTCGACATAAAACTGTATTGAAATACACTGGGAAAAATACTCATGCTACATGAAAAATTTACGCATGCTTTAATTGTGTTCGTATGCACTGAAATTAGGCTCAAATTAATAAAACCTATATATCACTGGATTCGCCTGTTTATGAAGAGTAGAAAATCTTTGTTTCCTGTTTACACAGCAAAGGATACATGAGTTACAGGCATGTATTTTCGATGTGGTAATACGACGTTCATCGTCGTCATTTCTTGGTTGGAATGGCCTTCTTCTTTGTCAACACGGAGGAGTACAGGGAAAGCACTATACCTTGCCAGTTCATGGTGCACAGATTAAGCCAAGCTCTGTCTTCATAGCTTGTTTTAATCATGAGTTATGATAGATTATCTAAGCACCTGTAATTTATTTCCCGTATTGTTGCTGTACAAATCAAGTTTATCACTGTTCCAACTGTCAAGCACTATAACTCCAAGACCATTCACAATAAAAGGCTAAAACTTTAGCTGTTCACTCTTTTGTTACTATAGATTACAGAGATGCAATAAAATGGAATTTGAGGAATATGTGAAAATAGCGGTTTATGCTCAGCGGGTCACATTTGGGAATACCTAACTGTACTTAGTAGGGTCTCTCCTAGAATGAATGGTGACCACCAAAAATGCTGCTGTTAAAAACCATCATAGAAACACAAGCGATGAAAATCACCTATACAAAATAGCCTAGTGCATCTAACATCCGATCCAACATTAAAGCTAAGAAACTATTTTCAGATGTCCAATGTTAAATTTTTCAAAACCTGAATTTTGGTCAGCCTGCCTGCCTGCCTGACCACAGTTGCAATCCCCAAAGCAGTGCACATGCATAGCCACCATTTCATCCCATCAGTAACAAACTCATGAGTGGCATGTGCCTTTTCTGGGTACAACAGCATGCAAAGCACACTCACCATCCAAAGCATGATGGAGTCTGGGGGAATCTCCCCACTAGAAAGTTTTATCCTTCTGTGATCAATTCTGGGGAAATTGTACATGCTGACTGCTCTATTAGAGCAACTGACTGTTCTATTGTCTTGATATTGGCTAAATCAGAAAATCAATAGAGGGGCTTAGGCCCTCCTTGCCCTACTCCCATAACCCAGTTTCTACACCTAATCTGTGACGGCACTTATAAACCAAATGATCATGACCACTTCCTGAACGGTGTCACACCCTTAGCAATACCCCGTAGTGATCTAGTTACAATCAGTTGCAGTTTTCTGTAGGGAAATAAGACATGATGGAAACTGCCCCTTAATCTATTGCATTGTTCACTCAAGATAAGCAAGGAGATCAAGATTCTCTACTACAGTAGTCATAGCCACACGCGTGTATCATAGCTATGTTATAACAAAAAATTTACCAAACTAATACAATCAAAATTATATTATTAAAAATTGGCTCAAGGCCTTTTTGGGTTTGTCCATATCCTGTTATAGTCCAATACTTATCAAGTCCATTCTTTAAATCATTAAGATTGTTGGCTGTCACTACATAATTTGGGAGGTTGTTCCAATTTAATGGGGGAAGTAGGTTTTACAGTGTTAAAAACTAGTGAAACAAAACAAGAGATTATGATGAATGATGGTATTACAACATAGCCATATTATATGGTAGAAAATTGCATGGTACCACTATCTGTTCAGTGCCAAAGTAAGGATTTTCCCAAATCATTCATTGTAAAATCTCTTGTTTCACTACTTTTTATCACTGAAACCTCCTTTTTAAATGTACTGTAATTATTATCCTTTCTGAGCGCATGGTCTTCATTTAAATGGGACACACTTTGATGAGAATTGTGGGCGTAGTTGCATGCATTGTCTGTTCCAATTGAGTATTTGACTGGTACATTCTTACTGTTTGTACAGACACTGTGTATCAATGCCTAACATTACATATGTTGGTGGCAAGCCAGTGGATGTCAAATTAGACTTTGATGACTTCACCAATACTATGTCTGAGGTATGTACAGTAATATAATATGATATTAACCATTGTTTGTATCTGATCTTGAAATAATGACTGTAGTCGGTATACAATAACTAGAGCTCTTTATATGTTTATATATGTTCATACAGTGGAGAGTCAAATATCTGAACATCACAGTCAAACGACTATTCTATTAAAGTATGTTGTGTGCAGGCATATGCTCTATTAGAGTAATTGATGGCTGTTTGATTTAATTATGATATATGAATATCCCTCCCCATAATAGCTTAGATATTTGACTCTCCATTTGTCTAAACACTTTTATGATTACATCGTACACATCAGGGACCATACTGTGTCGTGACTGTGTGCATATTGTACGTAGTCAGGATTTATATCAAATGAGGGATTCTTTGCTAGTCTTGTTATTAGAGCTTTACAGTGACCAGCACTGAAGGTCGCCTTTGAATTACCTACCTAACCTAGTAAAGTTGGAGACTTTAAGACTACTTTAAACTAACTAATAAGGTGAAACAGAAAATGGGCCAAAGAAAGGGAATCTTTTTGAAGGGGAACTCTAATTTACTTAAGAATAAGTCTAAAACTGGTAAACAACCCAGCTACACTGTTAAATAACGAGACCTTCATATTCCTGTAACTGCACAATCGAAAAAAACAATATGCGAATATGAGTATCACAATAAAGCAATATTCCAATGTATCACTAGAAAATTGGCATGGCATATCAAACTTTCAATGATCAGACTAATGAGTGAGTAGCACTTGTACATGCACACTGATATCACATCACAGGTGGAGAAACAACAAGGTCAACTAGCATCTTATCATGGCCTCTCCAAGACAGAAGATCAAGCCATAGACAGTGATGAGGTACTAGTAGTACTTTTTACTGTGTATGCAAACATAATCTTGTGCATACACAATTACAGGAGCACATTGAATCCTATGGACAAGGGAGTATGTAACTCCGCACACTATTAATACTATGAGCGAAATTCAAACATGACGTCCAGTGTTACTATGTACGTATATAATTGGTTACATCATTCTTATGGCCAACAGGAATACACTGAATGAGTTGCTACTCCTTCATCTTGTGTGAAGGTAGCAAAGCTGCTTCAATAGGAAGACTGTCGAGTAGAAGGTAAAGCTCGGAATAGTCAAGCGGACTAATTTTGTTTGATTATCAACTGTAGAAAGACAACTATTCCTCCATCATGTCAATGAACTTTGTTTCCACATAGATCTATGGTTTCCATAGCTTCAGTTTCATCGCAACTGAAACGTGACATACTCAAGCATGTGCCTCCGCATAATATCCTAATTAGGAAATTTTAAAAGTTATTTGTTATAGTACATGGCAGCCATGTTTGAATTTTGCTGTTTAAGGAGTTACATGCTCCCTTGTCCAAAGGGCCCAGTACGCTCCTGATGATTATATCCAGCTATTGTGTAATTGTGGTTTAGTGTAACTATTAACACTGGTGCTATTTGTACAGTGTTTATCTGGTACTACTGATCTGGACTCAGTATTCCTCAGAGGTGCAGTATTGGTGTAAACTTGTATGCATTGATTTAGTTGTATTTGCTATCAGATGAACAACAGTTTCAGCAACGTGGAAGAAGATTTAGACCGTATGAGAATATAGGCATATTTGTATTCTGTTGTGTCGGATATACATTGTGTGTGTGTGTGTGTGTGTGTGTGTGTGTGTGTGTGTGTGTGTGTGTGTGTGTGTGTGTGTGTGTGTGTGTGTGTGTGTGTGTGTGTGTGTGTGTGTGTGTGTGTGTGTGTGCATGTGTGTTGGATGTGTGTGTGTGTTGGATGTGTGTGTGTGTGTGTGTGTGTGTGTGTGTGTGTGTGTGTGTGTGTGTGTGTGTGTGTGTGTGTGTGTGTGTGTGTGTGTGTGTGTGTGTGTGTGTGTGCATGTGTGTTGGATGTATGCATGCATTAGGGATACATTTATGGTGTATTGAAACATTTCAGAGCCCACACAAGACCTGGTAGAGGAGGGAGACAGAAGACAGTTAGGAAGAGAACTAAAAGTGCTCTGGTATGCAAGTAACCATACATATGCACATATAGGTGAACGTATGCACATATGGGTGAACGTATGTACATACCGGAAAGAATAGCACCAGGTTTATTGTTTTCATCTGAATGTACATCCCAACTATCAATTGCTGAAATAGTGAAGTGGCCCGCTTCGTTTTCAGCTATGTTCAGCCAGTTACACAGCGTTACAAACAAAAAGCATGAGGAGAAGGACCTCTGCAATGAGTCAATCCAGCCACAATGGAAAACTCGAACGATTCCTGTCAAGCGTAGGTAAGCTATCAAGCGACACTACCGCAAATCAACAGCTTACATTGCCTGCAAAGATAAATGGGCCACAAGAGGACTGAGATAAGTCCATGAAGCATGCATTGTACTTATTGCAGTATGCCAAAAGGCACCAGTTGGGCATTAAAATATCAAGGCCGTATCCTAGTCGTGCTTGTCAGAAGCATTATTTGTCAGTCAGTCAGTTGAAAATTCCACCTTTTTTGATTTCGTAGCCACATTTTGGAAGTTCATACTGAAGGCACTTTTGGGCTTCTAACCAATATTGCCAGGGTGCTATTGTAAGGCTGGTTTTAGGGTGATATTTTTGGCCAGAAAAACCCAAACCTTCATGATCTCGATATAATACACCATGCATACATACACATTTACATGCACAGAGCACATCAGTTGAGTTATCGGATGCCTATTATTGTTAGCTGACTTAAGCTCCTTATCTTTGATAGCATTACTATTATTTTACAGGCTAGAGCATACAAAGCAAAGAAGTTAATCAGCCAACCAGCCAGACAGCTGAAGAGGTATAAAACAATCACCACACAAGTACATGTTGATATTGAATGTTGTTTTCCTTATCAAGGTGTGCATCGTTTCCCCTTCTAGCAGGAACCACTAGTAGTATTGAAATTACCCCACCTAGTTCAGAGTGAGTGTACTATTTGCTATATTCACAACTACAACTGTAAATGTATATAGTAGCTAGTACTGATCTGGTCCTTTTATTACTACAAGGCTATACATTTTCATAAGACCAAAGTTTGCTCATTTGAAATTTTTCTGTTCATTGAAAGTAGCAGGCTCTGTGGGGCGTCACTATTCAGTGGACTGGACTACTGGACTGGAACACTGGACTGGACTACTGGACTGACATATTTTTGGTTTTTGCACATTCTATGGTTGGATTTTTGCTAGTAAGAACCCTTTGGGCACCTGCAGCCCACTTCTAAACACTTCTAAACACTGAAGACAAACAGTGGAATATGCGAAAACTGTCTCTTAATAATGCTGCAGGCAGTGCAGGGAATTCCGCCAGTGAATGTGACAGCAATAGTTAACCAGCAATCAACTAGCAAGTAGACAATATCCTTCAAGATATATCCTTAGAGCAAGCTTGCAGCAAGCTAGTCTCATTAGTCTTGTTCTCACTAGTCTCGCTGTTTCAGTGTAGGGGCTTATCAAATAAAGATTATAAGTGCCCATGCTGAAAAATCTCTAATTGGTAAGCCCCTGCACTGACTGGCCATGCTGGCGAGACTAGCTTGTTCCTCAAAGATATCTCGAAAGATTGTCTACTGGCTAGTTGATCGCTGGTTAACTATTGCTGTCATATTCAGTTCCCTGCACTGCCTGCAGCATTAATACACACCAGGTAAGCGGGAATAAGTGTTGTATAGTGGCATAATGAACAGTAGCGAAATTATTAAGAGACAGTTTTCACATATTCCACTGTTTGTCTTCAGTGTTTAGAAGTGGGCTGCAGGTACCCAAAGGGTTCTTACTAGCAAGACTCAATAAAACCAACCTCAGAATGTGTAAAAACCAAAAATATGTCAGTCCAGTAGTCCAGTCCAGTGTTCCAGTCCAGTAGTCCAGTCCACTGAATAGTAACCCCCGGCTCTGTGAAAGTTTGCAAGTATTTAACATGTCAAGCCTCAAAATTGAAAGTTAGTCCCTAAAATGTTGATCATAATGTATTACAACTGATGATGTATATGTCTTTAGTTACAGGAAGAGTAGAAGATTAAGTGATCCAGTTTATTATGACTTTGACTCACTTGTAAGATCCTACAATAAAAGGTAACACTGGAAATATGTGACCATGATTTTTTTTAAATCATTGATCTTCGCACACACCATTGGAATTTTATTTTTCACTACAAATAAAACAGTACAGTACACATCCATGTCACCTATTTGGTCAGACTGCTAGACATTTGTGAGGTATGCAAGTGAAGGTTACAGCCATTGTCAATGGTTCAGTATAGAATGAAAGAAGTTCACTAGGTTAGTCTTTTGCATAAACAAGGATAGCCATCGTCAAAATTTTATAAAGCATTAACATTCCTGACAAATCTACAAAATTTGATATTACACTTGTCCAACATACGTAGAGCTACTATTTAATATTTGTTTCTAACCTTATCCTAGCTTATGACAGAGATAATCATAGTTGGTAAAGCGTGGTGACCAAGTAAGTGTATTCGCCCCATTGTGTACCATTGAAAAGTATACCTCACTAATGTCAGACTAGCGGTGGTCGTTATGTGTTTTTGTAATACACACCTCTATGTGTGTAATTACATGGTGCATACGTACATAGTTAGCATACATACATACATACATTTATATGTAAAAGGACTGAGTGATCCTGTTGGTAATATTCTCTTACTTTATATGTATAGTTTTACAACTGAGAAGGAGTGTTACAAATGGGTAGACCAACTATGGGATGTGTGGTTTGAAGAGGCATATGCTGAATGTAAAGCAGGTGTGTAGTGTATTTTTTTATGAATGTGTTTATGTGTGTATATATACATAGGTAGTAGCACATAGCTGTGTATTTAAACAGTAGCTGTCTTGTATTTTATTTGACAGCACTGGAGATGCCACTACATTCCAGTAGTTCTTTTACACCATCAAACAGCAAACTACAGATAACCAAAGAGAAGTATGTACATGTGCGTGTGTGTGCGTGCGTGCATTTGTGTATGATTGAAGGTGAATATTTTCTCTCATTTGTAGATCTAAAGAAGAGGGGAGCCCTAAAATATATGAGCTACAAAATATTGATAAAACTATCTTTGATGATGAGGCATCAGAAAGCAATACCTCAGAGAAGGTAGATGAAGTATCCCTTGACATACAGAAAGCTACTACAGTGGAGACGAAAGCAATTTATTTGTGTCGTAGAGGGGCTCTGTTGAGAAAGGTAATACCTCATATTGTCATATACTATTACTGAAATATGTACCTATAGCTTGGAAAACTTGTTGATGCTAGGGATGATTTAGAAAAGTTAGTAATACTCAATGACATACTTGCATACTGTAATTTGCATTATTTTAGTACCGTATAGCGGGAAATTTTCGAAAGGTTAAATTTTCGAAAAATTCGAAAATAACAAGGTGTTTTCGAAAATATTTTTTCGAAAATAGTAGCTAGATCCTGGATTTGAAGTGACAATCAAAGAAAGTATAGCTAGGTATATATAAGTGATTTTGCAAGTGCACGCATGCATAGTTTCTACTAATATCAGTTAGCTATAGGCCTAACGTATTATAGCTATGTATATAGGCACTGGGTCATACACAAGTAGCTAGCCATATAGCTATAGCCACCACGCGCGAGCATATGAGCGAGCACGAATGACACCACGAGTCTTGAAGCTCGAGAGAGCAAAAATTACTAGGAAAGACTATCTATAAGGACTAAAAAACGCCATGTATACTTAGCTATGGCTCAATCCGCAGGCCACTGAGGCGAAATCCGCCAAACAACATGGTTCAACCTACGAAGGAAGACCCTAGGGTCGATAGACGAGATTCTATCAAAGCCAGATTTGGCGTTTATCTAGCTATACTGAACAATCAAAGCAGCTATGTACGTGATCAACGCAACCACTGCTAGCTTCCTCCGTGAATTAATTATCTATGGTGCGGCGCGGTAAAGAGGCATTGTTTCGAAAATATTTTTTCGAATTACCAATCAAGAACTCTTTTTCGAAAATTTAACCTTTCGAAAATTTCCCGCTATACGGTACAAAAAAATTCATGAATAAGATTTATACTGAGCAAAAGTTATTTACACGACTGCTCTATTAGAGTATCTTGATCTTTTGCAACAGTGGTATCTATGTAAAGTGGTAAAAAAAGATTGCTTTTCTTGATGTATGTTTGTTAAACCATATAACTACATTATAGGCGGTAAGTTGGCTTAGTAGCTAACTATGAGTTGTGTGAATAAAATAATTTTGTATAATATTTGCATATATAGTTTATGAAAAACTTGTTTGTGGTATGTAAGTGTGCTTGCATGTATGTACTTTACGTATGTATGTGTGTATGTATGTATATATACAAGTATGCAATGTGTATGCATGTACATACATATAAATGTGTGTACAATTATTATTATATACACCCACTGTAATTTCAGGGCTATTGCATTAGTACCACGGTTGGTGGATGCCTACTGGCATAGGCATTGTCTCTTCTTAATACAAAATGACTCGTCATCTGCTATGGCTGATCTTGACACAATTCTGACACTTAATCGGAGGCACACTAAAGCTTACCGCTCAAAGTAACACTTCAGTATAGTGTGTAATACTACTATATGACAACTTTATAATAGAGCTATTTTACTTGCCAATACTGGTGATTTGAAAGAGGCTTTGTTTTGCCTATCACAAACTGTTGTATTAGACAGGAAGAATAAGTCATTATACAAGCAGAGAGCAGCAATGTATGAGCAGGTAGGTATATACAATGTATTGCATATCCTATTGTATATTTTGACTATAGAAAGGCTCCATTGAGTCTGCTATAGAGGACTACCAGACTATGGTGGACATTGATCCCAGTGATTCTGGGGCTATTCTTAAGATGGGAATACATTACTACAATAAGAGGTACTATGCTCATGTACACCGTCATGCACATGTATACATGCATATGTCACATACATGCACATGTGCATACTCACACACACACAAAGTGCACACGTGTACCTGCCACACATACATGTACACATACTCATCTTGCTTGTCTTGTGATAGTGAACTTATCACAGTACATAGCTTGTGAACTGTTAGTTCCATAAGTACTTATGATATATGTTTACTATAGCATGTGGTCAGCTGCTTCACAGAGCTTCTCAAAATTAGTACAACAGGATGCCAGTAACACCACCGCCAGGGTCTACCGAGCACAGACCCAATGGAAACTGGTATACTACACTTATCATTATATCAATACGTATGTATAACAGTGATTGCACAACCTACAGCAATCAACATGTGTTGATCTTACTCAGACTCAGCTCATATACTCTAATAAAACACACACTTGTAAAATACTAACTGAGCAATAGCCCTGTCCATTATAAGACCTAAAGAATTCAATTACATGTAATTGCAAAAATGTCACATCCAGAGTACTTTCCACAACTGGAGTCCACTGTGAAGAGTGTTACATTTCTGACTAAACCGACTGTATAGTTACGAAAAAATCTTTATAACAGTAGGAAACTGTGGTTTAGTGAGGTAAAATCACATGAGAATTACTGAGATCACTATGTAGTTTGTGGAAATTCTAAAGCGAAAGACCCATTGGTTTTTTTCCATCGTCTCCCAAGCCAAACTCAATCTTAGCAAGAGGAACTACTGGATTAAGGAGTTTGAATTAATCCCAAAACATATCAGGAGTTGTACTTGCGTCTGTTGTTGACATTTCAGGACTGGCGACACAAGCAATAAGCCTGACAAGCATTTAGAGGTGTGATTTGCATCGTCAAAAGAACAAGACACAGCCAGAGCAAAAAGGCTTGTCGTGAAGCGAGCACGTACCCACCGATTCAGTTTGTGCTTCACTGCAGCGCCCATCAGATATCAGCAGCTCACCAATGACAGAACAGAGAAGAAATAGTGCTAGACAGCATTTCGAAGGTTCTGGAGATCCGAGAAGAACGCTACTGCCAGAAACCCAATAATTGCAAGTGTTGTAGAACCATTGAGAACAAACTATCAGGTTATTAATGCATAGCTAGTGTACATCCGTGAATCACTCTGAAGTGTACCACTTTTTAAAATTGTATAACTTGCAGCTACTTTCGCTCTATTTTTATGTAGCCACCACTAATACGAAGAGAAAACAATTGCATTTTGTGGGTTTCATATTATTAGAATATACAGTAGCATGTGTAAGTAATTGTCATTAGAAATGTCGTAGATTTGCATTAGCTACTATTGAGAAACCCATAAACTGCTGTAATGATGTACTCCAAGTGTAGCAGTTTTTCTTAATTGCTCACTTAATGGCTTCACTGCATATTTCCTTTTATGATGGACAGGTCTATTACTTCTATATTTAGATATTCACTCTACATAGCAACATGCTTTGTTTACTAGTACCATTTTGTACAGATATCAAGTATGTACTGATCCTTCCTCTAATAGGGCAACTATGTACAAGCACTACAAGACTTGTCAGCAGCTGTTCATCTTGATCCCAACAATGCTGCAGCCTACTACCACAGAGCCTGCCTGATCAGAATGTGTGTAGAATAACATAATTAGTTTGTACATGTACTGTACACATGTATGTCTGAACTGTACTACAATATGAATGATAGCTACACTCAGTCATTAACATTAGAGAGTTTGCAATCTCTTCATAGTTTCATTGACATACATAAAATATAACTAGTTATGTCAATGGTAGATTATATTGTGTGTGTATACATTGATGTAGTCGTCACCCACACAAAGCACTACAGGACTACAGCACATCATTACTATTGGATAACTCAGTGAACAATGTGATGGCCTATCTTCATAGAGGGATACTGTATACTTCCATGAAATGGTATGGTATAGAAATACTTTAAAATTTTGTATTTTATTTATATTGTGTTTTAATACTGCCATACATATATTCCAATAGCACAATTAACAAAAAAAAGTAGTGAAACAAGGTTATATGAATGATGATAGCTATGTTATGTAGCTATGTAGGAAAATTCCCTACATTGACATGTTATCACAATCTAAAGTAGAGATTTTTTTCCCACATAGCTATGTTGTAATAGATACCATCATTTATATATCTTGTTTCTCTCTATTATCATTAGAATCTTACTTAACTGTTATAGAACCTTACTTAACTGTTATAGAATAGCTACAGAGCTCAAAATAACACCTATCACCTGTTATTTCCGACCCAAAACCACAACGACCGACCAAATTAACAAGTTGATGTGCCACTTCTAAAAACCAGGCGCCATGCAGCTAGCTAACTCATCTGGAATTTTCCAACTATGTATTACTATTTTAGTGTTTAACCAATAAGGATTTTGGTTGTGCAATAATACATTATTATTAGTATATTTTGTAATTCATGAAATTTTCGTAATTCTTTCAATTACATTGCTATGCACTAATAAGGAAGCGCTTGTTAACAAACTGCTTTTACCAACATATTACACACAGAAATATCTTCTGAACTGTTTTATAGTTTAACTATCATATTTTTCCCACGAATTCTCTTGATAAAGCCTCAAAGCTGCTCTTTATTTTCGTGTGTGTACGTAAGGGATACACCCCCTAAGGGATAGGCTATTCCTAGTAGTCTACGAGGCCTGCACCATTGTTTTTCAACTGTTAAACGTATGTAGAACCCGAAGGGAAGATAATTCACAAAGTCTGAGGAGAGTTACCAAACCCATATTTCAGTCCGCCAAAAGAAACTACCTCAGAGCAAAGTTCACCTGTGCAGAAGTTTAATACAGACTTCATTTTGCTTTTACTTCTTACTTAAAAACTGCTTTTACCATTATTAAACAATTTTGCTTACGTGGGTTCATACGGACAAGCACAGGTAGATAGATACACACATACATTTTTCAATACCTTCAGTAAACCAGGCACATGCATGGTTTAAAAAGGTCTGACATTATGACTTACCAAGATAAGCATTTTAAAATACACTGTATATGTAAACTGTTATTATTTTGTACCAGTGGCCTACCATCTTGCGTGTTGGTCTGTCATTTTTGACTGTAGTGAGGCACTATTTTCCCTTATCAACATTTTTCTTAGACAATTCTATTTGAAGTGCTTTAATTAAGAGGTAGCAGATACATGTAGTTGCACATATGAACCTGCACATGGCATGCCCTTCAACAATCAGCATGCTGCCATACCAAGCTACACAACCATGTCTCTTAATGATATAGTTGCAGTCAACTACAGTTTTTGCTGTTGAAAACATGACATTACAACCTCGTCTCTTTATAATATTGTATTGCATAGCTCACTCGAGATGAGCAGTGAAATCAAGATACTCTAATAAAGCAGTCGCAGCCATGTGAATATCATACTGTAGCTCAGTGCTCATTATAAGGTATTGGTTTCCTTACGTGATTAAGAAGGTGATCATGTAATTGGAAAGACAAAACACAGAAAGAAATTACTCACTGAAACCAATATTTTGGTGGATGCTGTTCATGCTGGAACCCTACTGTACAGTACTAGTCTTCAGTTTGGTGCCATTCGTTGTTTCAACAATTTGACAAAATTCTATCTAATAGAATACACACTTTTTTGACGAATAGAAACTCTAAATGACCAGTCAGTTTCTCATATATAGTACTGTAAATAATTGAACAGTTTTATATTTAACAAGTACATGAAAAAATTTGGAATTTTCAATTAGTGTAGAGACCATAGCACATCGATAAAAAGTACTGAAACAAGTTGGAGTAGTCCATGATATTAAATCACAGTAAAACAGTAAGAAGTTTTATATCCCTACTGTGCTCAAGATACCATAACGCAAATGCTCAGTAGGGATATAACACTTTTTATTGCTTACTGTGATTTAATATCATGGACTACTCCAACTTGTTTCAGTACTTTTTATCGATGCGCTATGGTCCCTACTCTAGTTGAAAATTCCAAATTTTTTCGTGTACTTGTTTGTTAACTTTTTTTATAAATATTATTATGACTGGTGAACCCACGCATACCGCATCTGAAATGGCACCGTGCACCCCAGCTATATCAATTATCATCTGAAAAGTGAAGTATCCATTACGTTTCGTTGTCAGCTATGTTCAACCCATTACACAGCATTTCGAATCAAGAACTTTCCCGGAAACACCTCTACAATCTACACATACCAAAAGAAATAGTGCCGCACCCCAATTTTATTAATTATTGTCTGAAAAGTGAAGTATCCATTACGGTTTGCTGTCGGCTATATTCAACCCGTTACACAATAATACGAATCAAGAACTGTTTGAAAAGCACCTCTGCAATCGAAATAGCCACTATGAAAAATACGGACGATTTCTGTTTTGAAGGGAAGCCATCACGTGCTCACGACACCTTTCCCTGTCAGCAAAGATGAATGGGGAGACAAAGGAGGATACAGGTAAGTCCATGAAGAATGCATTTTATGTACTGTGGTATGCCAAAAGGCACCTGTCGGGCCGAAGCGACATCAAACAGTGAAAAAATCAAGCCCGTAGCTTTAGCCATTATCGAGTTACGCTTGTCTGAAGGCATCAGTCAGTGAGTTACTTACTTACTTACTTACTCAGTTAGTCAGTAGAAAATTCTGTTGAATAAAAAAAAATTAAAATTCCATAGCAACTTGTTGAAGCATTTCAGGTCGATCTGAAAGCTTGTTTGGGCTTAGTTTTACCTCACCAATACTGCCTCATCGTCGTAAGGGAAAATTGAGGCTGGTTTTGGGTGATATTATTTCGTGGGCCATGTCTACTCCTTTGTGGTCCCTACTATACAGTTACTATCGTACTGTATGATATTATGCACTTGCTTGTAATAAGAAAGTATTTACTCCACTACTGCAGCTATACTGATGCCATACCAGATTTTGAGGCAGCTATAAAACTCGACAACACTGTTGCGTGTTTCCATGTGTGTCTGGGACTGACCTACCTACTATACAGCAAACAGTACCAACGGTATATAATATTTGTATGCATTATACGTACGTAGCAGTACATTGGCTAGAAATTGCAGTACCTATCAACATTTTTACGAGTGCTACATATTTTTACCTTAGAGCAATCAACTGCTTTACAACAAGCATCAAAACAGACCCCACTTATGTCAGGGCATATGTGTGTAGAGCAGAGGCATATCAACAGTTAAACAAGGTAACCACTGATGGTGTTATACTGTAATTATAATATATTACTGTTCTTGAAGCTCAAGAATGCTCTGTTAGACTATGCCAGAGCATCGCACATTCAACCTGATGAACCTAGCTATCTTTTGTACAAGGTAAAGAACTAATTGATTGTATCTATCTGGACTTCTGTGTAACAGGGTTATATGTTGTTGTTAATGAACAAGTTGGATCTGGCACATGCCCATATAAGGCAAGAATCTTACAATACTGTTACTACATGAATTGATAATGTTTATTAATAGCACTGCATCAAAAATGGGAGCTCTTGTTGGACAAGAAACTGCCCACAAAGCATCTTTGGATTCATTCCTAGGAAACCATGAAGAGGTGATATAGAGGTTGACATTTTACAAAACATACCTGTCCCTTCTTCAGGCCATCAAGGAGTTAGTAGTTGCTGTGAGGAGTAAGCCATCACCAGAGATGTTCAGTTTGTTGGGAAGAACCTGTCAGAATGCTGGAGATCATGTTCAAGCAGTGTCTGCTTTTGATCGTGCCATTGAGGCTACAGTAAGCTCTATGACATCTTACACATGTGTCAGACCACACCTCCTTGTGTGCTGTTAACTTTGTTGGAGCTTTGCAATGGTATTAGCCTTTATAGTGAACTATGGGAGTTGCAGTGTATACATCTGGTATAGTAATACGTAAATATTTGGTACCAGTGGCTGCTTTTAAATTTTATATGTCAGTTCACTGAATGGACTGATATTTAATGGCTGAAATTGCTTGCACTGTTGCCATGCAGTGCAAGCGATAAACAGGTTTCTATGTTAGGGTTTATTTATCTTTTCTTCTATAGTGCAAAAATTACCTTAACCCTTAAACCCACATAATCCAGAAAACTGGATTTAAAGTTAATAAATATGCATGCCTTGCACAAAGCTCTGTATACCTTTCAAAGCGTCTATCCTATGGCTACACAATTTATGTCATTCTACTTGTGATGCAACAAGGATTAAAATGATACCTAGGGTTTTACCCTAACACTAAATGGTGAGGCCAAACTAGCCGTGAAAATAACTTTGGTAAGGAAACATGCAAACCCTTTACATACCTTTATAAAATGGTCAATAACTTGATGGTGGTTGCTCCTATCACCTTGTAACAACTTCCATTCAATTCACTGTTCAATTTTCTATCAGGCCATATATGCCTCTCATGAGCAAACCCACAATTGAAATTAAACATGTGGCAAGAATTCTGAAATATGGAGACGCGTCTTGTCACTGTTCATCGCTTCATAACAGCCACGGTAGTTACAGTGTTCAGTTAACCTTCTTCAAGTAGCCCAGTGAACAGTTATTTAATTAATGTATATTTGTAGGCTGTAAGAATTAAGTTATCCCATCTAGTGTTGCCATGCATGCCCATATTGTGTAAACACGCATTCCCAAAAAGTTCTCTGCGGGTTTAAGGGTTAAAGTGATAGCTACTTTTAATTTAAAATTTCCTCTAGTAACTTTAGAAACTAACTTGGTAGTTAGTACAAAGACATGTTTTCTTCATAACACAACAAGGCACACTGTGTTAGAGCTGTACCGATAATCGGATCGGCCAAAATATCAGCCACCGATCTGGCATTTTTTACCAATATTGGCATCGGTACAGAATAGTACGAGGACCAATATCGCTAGCGATATTTATACAGCAATAGTTTGTACATAAACGGATTATAAGATTGGTTTTCTACGTTATCCATGTGGCTGTTCAGTAGCGGTGGCTTATTGTTCACTGTACAGCAAGCGCTACGCTGTGAGAAGCCAATACACGTGATTCTAATGTTTGTTTCTGGAAAGTTTATCAGTCTTATATATATAGTACCTTTGTAATATAAAAGAACAGTCACAGGATAACCAAGAAAACCTATACTGTACCACCCTTCACACAAGCCAATAAAATGCAGAGTAATGCAGAAATATCCCTTTAAGGCTCCATGGGAGTATGCATAAAAATGTTTGTGGGTGCCTAATTGTCTGGATTGCACAATAGAAACCCAAGCCACTATTACCACAGGCATAGAGTGAGCAATGAATATATCCACATGTTGTTGCAGAGTAGGTAACTGTACACTTTTGCATAGATTAACTATGACTTGTTTGTAATGCAAATATCAGATCGACTATCGGTTATCGGCTTCTTTTGGTGGTATCCATATCGGATATCGGTACATGCCAAAATCCCATATCGGTACAGCTCTACACTGTGTTGCTCAATATGTTAGAGTTAAAGCACCGCCGCGGGTGTGTACGGAAAATACAGTACGAGGGTGTGTGTCGAGAGGCTAATACAGCACGAGGCGAAGCCGAGTGCTGTATTTGCCTCGAGACACCCCCCGAGTACTGTATTTTTCGTACACACAAGCAAGGCGGTGCTTTAAGTGTTATATTGTACTTCCTGGTCGCGTCTGGCTCAGAGCGATTTTCTCTAGTACTCAAACCGCTGCGATTTTCAGTGATAAGGATATCAGTAAGTGTTTAACTAATCTATTTCTAGTCGTAGAATGAACTGATAGGATTAGTTTGGCTAGTTTTAGCGATTTATGTCACGTACGTGATCGATCGTGTCTTAGTGGAGTTGTGTTTAAAAAGCTTCGTGATCAGACGATCAGTAAGTGTTTATACAATCTATTCATAGCCGTAGAACGAAATCGTAGGATTAGTTTGGCTGGTTTTAGCGATTTACAGTGTGTTGTTTACGTAACATTCCACCAATAAATTTTCTGCGTAACTGTACTGCATTTGCCCAAGTGTGCTGTATTTGCCCAATTAAGTGCATAACTGTTCTGTATGACTCATACAGTACAGTTATGCAGCTGATTAGTACTGTATGGAGAATACGATACGCGGCATCGCTTTGATCCTCCCACACAAAGTACAATATTGCAAGTTAAAGTGTTTCATATATTTTACGTCACTGGGAATCAAAACAATAGGTAAGCTGCTTTCCTATGATGAGTCAGAAGTTTCCAGATCTGCTGGAACAAGGGTTCAACCTGTAAAGGTCAGATTGTGGTGAAGGATGGACTCTGCCATGAGAAATATTCCTCTTTGAGTTAACTGGATCCATGGTGGATCTTTCAGCTGATGAAGTATAAGTAGGCTTGGCCCAGAATTGTAAACTGGGGAAAGCTAGACACTACCGTACGACGGGAAATTTCCAAAAGAAAATTTTGATGAACTTAACGAATCAGTTACATTTAATTGGTGCATTAATAAGCATCAGGGGGTAGGACATGATGTCATAACATGTATGATTTTGCATAATGCAATTGAATTCCAATGATAATTACTTGATGAAAAACTAACCATACCTGCTACTTGTATCATTGTGGATGCTAAAGTCGATTGTTTTTACTACTAGCACAGCAAACAATAACACAGGTACCTGAAAATAAGATCAGAATTTATTCTAGATAATGCTCTATTGCAAAATTCATCACAAAATCGCTGGAGCTTAATGAAGCTCAACACATGAAACAATTTCTACACTAGTGAATTACCATTTCTGACAATAAATTCAGTGCTAAACTTCACACGGTTTACTAGAACTAGACCCTACGCTAAAAATACAAACATGACACAATTATTGTGACTGTCATGTCCTATCTCCTCAGAATATAAGCATCTCAAGAGTCAGTGTTTAGATCTGTGGTTTCTTGCTTTTCGTCAAATTTAGTTTGTCAAGCAAATTTTCCTTTTGTCAATATTATTGTATTACTAATTGAGGCATCTCTGATGCTTGTGTTAATGATGTGTTGACTGACATCAGCTGAATAGTGTCCTTAGTGTCCTCTTTTGAAGTGTATGTAACTCTGGACACTTGTTGATCAGGTATTGCCTCTATGGGGTTAACACTATAGTGTGTGCTCTGACATTTGTTGATAGTGTGTGTGCTGTTATGTGCCTAATTAAGTTGTTGTTTCAACACCATGGTTTCCCTGGTTTTAGACCATATACACCTACTGTGGATGCCTATTGATGCTTTGATACATTTATTAATTTTGTCATACAAAGCAAAAAAGGAAATATTGCAGGGTCCATTGTTAGTAAAGTCCAGAACTGCTGAAGATGTTTTCCTGTCTGAGAGAACTTACATTTCTTGTTTTCTCTGGTGCTGTGATTGCCGTCTCCCTAGGATAGGGATCCTCCAAAAAGAAGAGTGGTAGTTAACTGGCAGGTTTCTGATGGCCTCCATATGATCTCTCATCTTTTTCTGGAATAAGTCCCCAAACAAGTGTGGTGTGACATCCTTGAAAGATGTTTCATCTGCTACCAGTGGAGCTACAATAGTTCCTAGTTCAGACAGGAGGACACCTTAAGGCGGCATTCAACTGAGATGTGAGCTGAAGCATTTGTGATCCTGACCTAGCAGACTCCATCATATTCACTAGAGGTATAGCTGTGTCCAGGACAATTCCTTGAAGGCCAGCTAAGTTTCTGTTCCTGCCTTTTTGCTCCAGGTGACATTCTCGACTGAATAGTGGGATTCAACTTGGAGGGAGTGTGTCAGGAATTTCCTTTCCACCTTTGAGAAGATGTTTGTGAGAAAACAGCCTGCATGAGCATGGCTGTTGCAGAGGAGATCAGTCAGAGTTCACTATCTGAGTTGGAGTCTACTGGCTCCCAGAAGATCTGTTCTTTATAGTCCTGGTCTTGTCGTCCCATTCTTGGGATTCCTCTGGGGCTGGCATGCAATTCAAACTTTGTTTTTGCCTCATGGCCTGGTGCAGACATTAGGTGGAAGCTCTGCCCTCTTTTGGTGGTGTTCTCTGCTGTCTGTGAGTCTTGTCCTTCAGAGAGACTCTGCTCTCCATTCGATGGCAGGACCGGAACACTCTGCTCCTCCATCGATCATGGTGATTCTAGCCTAGATATTCTTCTGTACCTCACTGCATAGACTGGTGTGGTTTGCCGTGATATTGTCCTGGAACAGGTGCAGCAAAGAAGTCATGGACAAATTTTAGGAATGGCTCCATTGATGATGGTGATGGCAGTGCTTCTTACAACTGGTTCAGCTTCAACTAGATGAATCACTCAAAGACATAATCGCTTGGCTGATCCTACCACTCAGCAAGAGAAAAAAAGACCAATTGGTGTGAACATGTGACAGTACTTATATTGCATAGCAGTTGAAATGATATCGTTTGTTGATCTTAAAAAAATAAAACATGGGAGAAAATGGACTTTATCTACAATGACGTCACGAGCAACAAGATTTGGAGGACTAATGTACAGGCGCCTATGGAGAAATTGTTTTGATTCACTCATGAAACAAGATACTGAGTAGTAGCCAACAGGTACGGGTATGAAGTAACAAAAATTATTGCTAACAAGCAATTATCTCGAAAATTTTCTGGCATGCGATACAAATCATTTATTGTATTGTCTTGTAACCATACCTGTTGCTTAGAGCTTGATATTTTCTTCCCTGGCTGAAATATGATCGATCAAAAGAATTTCTCCATGGACGCCTGTACATTAATCCCCCAAATAACGCGGTCATCTTATGCTTGTGACGTCATTGTGGATAAAGTCCATAGAAAACTAGGTCAGACACATTGATATGTGATCCAAGCATTCTGAAATGTAATCTTATACATTTATGTGTATCGCATCTTGAGAAGTTCAATAAATGCTTATTATTTTGCAATCGTAGCATATTCCTATACTTGTATTTGCATACTCAGCATCATAGGTAGGTATAAATATAAGCAAGAGTTATCATTCGCTCTTGATGTAGGCTATATAGTAGGTGTATATTCAAATGGTCTGACCTTGTATTGGATCTCATAAAATTAAGTTTTAGCTTAGCAAACAGATTGATGGATCAAGATATTTCTCATGAGCAGTCTTTTGTCAATCTATTAAGAATTCCTGCAGAGTTGCTGGTGGTTGAGGTGTGTGATAATGGAACACCATCACTATGAAAGAAGTTTGTGTGGCCTTATGACAGTCGTCAGAAATGCACTGTGAAGGAGGTGTTGAAGTTGTGTGGACAATATATCAGAGTATTATCCTTCCCTAATGGTAGAGTACCATCAACACTGGTAGAGATGTTGCAGTATTGTAGCAATGTACAACACCTTAGTCTACCATCAACAAAGTTAGATCCTGAACAAGTAAGAAAGATAACACATCATATGATGTGTCTGCAAACACTACAGCTGAAAGTGGGGGATAATGTTAGAGATATTAAACAATTACTTATTATCACTGGTCAGTTGGGAGAACTCGCAATAAGTTCAACTTTCTATAGTTACACAGAAGTTAACATAGTGTTCAAACACTGGGTAGAATTGAAATTAATGCCATCCAGTTTCAATGTCATCATTACTACTAATTTTTCCAATATAATTAAAGCTGGACTTGTTGACTATGTTACTCAACTTACTACAATTCCTACTGGTACTGCTGCTGTCTTCAGAATATACGATACATGTGATAAAGTTCCTTTAAGCTTTTCTCCTACACTTCCATCATTTCTACTACAGTTTGAAGCAACTGGTCAAGTGACCATTCCTTGTGTTAGGTTTGGTATGGGATTGAAGAATGATGTGGCAGTGATGACTAATTGTCAGGATGGTGGAAGGACAATGTGTATGGTGAGGTATCTAACTAAAAGTGATGACATAGTGATTCAGCTGGACTCTACATATTGCCAGATGTGACAACCTTAGTTATGTTACTCATTTTGATCTCTCTTATTGTTCATCTCTTTGTTCTCGTCACTTGGAACAACTAGCTATTGTTTGTCCCAATCTTCAGAGGCTCAACTTGCAGCATTGTGTTTGCTGTTTGATAAGCCTAGAAGGTCTGCAAGCTGTTGCCACAACTTACAAGGACTAAACTTACTTGAAATACATGTTTCATTTGTGGAAAACCATGTCCTATTGTGGAAAGTTTTGAGCGATATGAAATTGACCCACTTAGCAGTGAACAATTGTATTCTGAAACAACAGCTTTAAACAAGGAAATGTTGATTTGTCTGTATCAAAAATGTTGGTCTATAAGAACAAGAGTTCATAATATTTATATGGGGGCCATACAAATATTATGAACTCTTGATAAGAGGAGTGCAATGTGGATTTTGTTTGTGTGACACTATTACCATTAGCCATATATTATTTCTATCCTATTTTCCCTCACTGAACTGCTACTATTCAGCAGAATACCCACTATTGTACAAGATGTGATTATTAACTGTAAGGAACTAAGATGTGCATATATCTGCTCTATCTGCTCATTGTCACTCAATTTAGCTAACAATCACAATCTACAACAGTTCTTTGTTGATTCAACACTCACTGTTGTTCCTGATGACTTTATGGCTTCGGTTTCAGCTCATGGTGGACTGGTACATGTAGCTATGAGGGTAAGATTTTTGACAGTTGAAGGTGTAATATCTCTTGTGAGGAACTCTCCCAAACTTATAACATTACACTTGCGTGTTTCGGTTAAGAATGTGACTGCCACTCTAAAGAAAATGTTTCGGAACAGAAGATCGTTCCATTTTACTGCTGATCATTCAATTTTACTTCCAGTTTTATATTGTGGCCGTTTTTCTAGACATTCATTATGGAAACAAGGCTCAGATCTTTTACCACTTTGGTACTAAACATGCTGTAGCACTAGTGGTGGTTTTGACTGTTATATTTTAAACAGAAGCCTTGTTACATCACCACAAGTTTAATAATGTGATTGATAGTTCTTGCTTAAACACTTTAAATTAATTTACAAGTTAGCTAGATGCAGTAAGCAAAACGCTAGAATCATTGAACTACATTATGCTATGACTAAAGCTATTTGTGATTGCTATTCTGTTATCAGGGGTCTCAGTGAATTCGGTAATAGAAATCAAGACACATGTGTTGTGCAGCCAAAAAACCTGGCGCACTACACCATGCGTATATTGGCTTTTCATGCATGTGATGCATCGCTCAATGGCTCCTTCTCCAATGCACACCATTCTTGCATTATATGTAGCTGTTGATGAGATAGGGTAGACCACACAACAAATCTGATTGAATTCTTATAAGCTGTTTACAAGATGTGGGTGATTAAATTTTCATATTAAAAAAATCTTTTTAGAAGTCTACACAGGCTTAAATATCTTTCACACACTCTGCTAAACATTGTTATAAATGACTCGATTGCCTTGAACTTTGTAGTGCAGATATAAAGGTGAATTAACATCTCAAGTTTGCTATGAATGTTATAAATTTTATTCATGTAAAAAGACCACGCATGCAAATAACTTGAAAATTGGTGTGTTCATAGGCTGATCGTCATAGCTGTCCCTTTTTATTGGTTTGAAAAACAATGGAGTTACGGCTACAGAGTTATGAAACAAGACTAGTATAAAATTGCAGGGTTGAGATACTCTTATAGAACAGTCACTATGGGGTAAAAATTACTGGGGACTTAAACCAAAGATCACCACACCTAACATGCAGACTCTTAACCACTGAGCCACTATCATGGTTGTTATTACCTCAGTTAATTTTGTACTTCATAAAGGTGATTTTTTAAGATGTCCTTTGTAGAGACAGAACTTTAAGTGTTGTTTGTCACTTTAGGGGTGATTCCCTACTAAACAGTACTACCGTACTGTTTGATACACTCCTGATAGTAATTACAGACAATGATGCAGGCATTGGCACTTTCATGCAAACTATTCTTAATCAGTACAGTTGTGACAATGATAGATTTTCAGGCCAGCACACATGTATATTTACCACATACATACACTTGCTATTAAAATAGTCTAATTGAACACTCATTTGGTATAGTTATTTATGGGGTCACGTAACTAGGGTATGTAGTATTATGCATAAATACTATGTAGCCTTATCATACAGCTGTTATACTGATGTTATAGGATATTCACTCTCATGCATCTGCCCCACCAAAGCCAGAGCTGCTATCACAGATCCACTTCCTGTGTGGTACCAGTCACACTGAACTGGGTAACTACCATAGTGCCATTGAACACCTCAATGAAGCACTGCATCATGTTCCCACTAATGCATCAGTAAGAGATGTGTTAATTGCTAAGTACACTTATATTTGTGTGTATGCTCATTGTAGGCATTCTACCAAAGAGGCATAGCTAAACTCAAACATGGGAACAATAAAGGAATTCTTGACCTGAACAGAGCACTAGCCATCAATCCAAAAATGTTTGAAGTATGTGTGTAGTATGCATGTGTATGATTGTGTGTCTATGGTGAACTACTCCAGTATTGTTGTACAGAACTATTTAACCCCAAGCTTGAATATACTGGTTCTAAACTACAAACCATACAATGTAATTCTATAAAGCTAGATTTTACACTAAACACCCTGTAAAACAAGGAGTGTAATTATCCAATTTTTGTTTACACAATGGTGACTCCAAAGCCATTATATAATTTTAAAGTGCAAAAATTGACATAGGTAAAACCACATGTAAAATCTCATAACCTTACCATCTACAACAGTGAGCAACCATACAGAAAAATACTAACATACATAATGTATTGAAGTTACACTAGATCATTATGTACATATTATATCAAGTGTACAAGATTTTTATTAAACTCGTGCAGGTGTTCCTCACCCGGGCCTGCTACTATAGCAGTAATGGTCGATTCACTAAGGCCATACTCAATTGTAACCAAGCAATACAACTACAGCCCCAGAGTGTGAGGGCTTACTTGTACAGGTATGGTGTATACTGTGTATATATGCTGTAGTGTTGACATGTACAGAAGCAATGTATAATGATATCTGTGTAATATGGTCACTGTGGGACTGCCTAAATATAGAAACTCCCTTTTATGAGCAAAATTACTTACATAGCTAACAATTAATAGTGAAATATTGGTAATACCCAGAATAGCTGGGCTTTCCTATATAGTAGTCATACATTGCGTGTGTTCTCAGGGGCTCTATGAAATATTATACCAAACAGTACAAGTCTGCCATAGATGATCTGACCACAGCAGTCACATTGGACAGGCAGTGCAGCCTGGCTTACTTCAATAGAGCTCTATGTCAACAAGTGCTTAGGAATACTGACAAGGCAAGCCACACAAGTGTACTTGCATATTATTTACATACATACATTTTTATTAGGCTATTTCTGACTACAGCATAGTATTGTTACTAAGAGATGAACCCAGTTATGAGGTTGGTTTTTGTTTTTATATTTTGTATGTATATATTAATTCTCTAACATCTACTCACAAACACAGTTATAGTCAGGCGAAAGCACTTTGAATTGATGTGCAATTAATCAGCTTTTTCGTATGCACACTATTTGTTAAATTTGTGACAATTTGTTCTAGGAGAGCCATGATATTGATGTCCTAGCACTAGGGCTGAGCGATACTGCCATTTTAGTATCACGACCGATACTAAAGCCACTATTCACGATACTGAATAGTTCACAATACTTACAAATAAGTCAATCATAGCTGGTGCCACATAGCTTATTGCTCAGCATTCCTGCAGGAAGTCCTTATAGGTGATAGCACACTAGCCACTATTATCCTTGTTTACAGTAACAGTTATTGTAACACATGCTTTGAGGTTGTTATGGTGTTCACACCTCTCTGCAGGGGAAACCAGATGGGTGGACTTTATCATTTACAAGGATTCTTAGCCAAGTACTGCATAACAAATGGATTTTTAATGACAGTGATATACAGGCATGGTATCACGATAGTTAATAACAAAATATCGCGATATCAATACTTTCAAAATATCACGATATATCACTAAAACGGTAGTATCGCTCAGCCCTACCTAGCACAGCAGTCAGCAGTAGTAGCGCACAGGGTTACCAATTGTAGATAAGAAGAGCTCACGTCAGGGTCACCGATTGCAAGTAAGTGGCAACCATGGCCTTGAGGATCCGGCATGTTCTTATGACAACTTGGGAAACCACTGATGACAATGTGAAAGCACAGAACATTTATACAAAAGCAAACACAAAAACAGATGTTTGTTGTTTACTTATGACATGAAAAGGTGTGTGCAATCAATAGTCTTTTTCACTTCATTAGCATGATGCCACATGGTTTCATCACTCAACTGGTGATAGCTCTATAGCCAGCTGCTGCAACATCATTAAATTAAAGAATCAATCCAATCACTTTTCCTTTATTTTAGTTATTCGCATTGGAGAACTACTCACGTGATTTGTTGTGTATGTTATCATCCAGCAATCACACACTGCAGTGTATAAGAAGAGTTTTGGAGTGTCTATTGTGATAAGCACTACTCGAAAGACTCAAATGTAGTTTTTTATGTCATGTATTCCTCTATATTATATGTTACATCTTTGAGCATGCAATCATACATTTACAACCAATATGTGTATTATTATGTTGTGTACACATGAATAGTTCAATGGTCAGTGTCAGAATACTTTGATGGTTTCCTAATTGTTCTCTGTGATCATTGAAGTTGTACAGGGAGTGACAGAGTGGTGCTTTAGTTCTCTGGCCTTTCTGCCTTTATCATCAGTAATACCTAACATCCTCTAACCAGTCATTACAACCTTGATCAGCTTGATTATGCTGTACATTCAGACTATGAGGTCCTGGTTTCAGGTGGCATCAATTCCGACGAAAGGTTTGTCCTCTTAGGTTTTCCGTCCTGGATTATTAACTACATAGGAGCAAGGTCCATCGTGACTGATATCAATAACTTTTTCTGGTTCGCATTTCCAGTTTGTTCTCATCATCCACTATTAATTGGTTCACCCACTATTAATGGTCTTCAAGATGCTGTGTGGAATACTTTTGCCATGCTTTTCTTTGGTCAAGTTCTTTGTGCACAGTGGGTTGATAAGCTTTGGTTGCAATAGTTTGGTAGAAGCTGGAAGTGGAGTCTTTGTCCTTCGGCCCACTGAATAGTCTTTGTGTGGATGACCCGAACATGTCAGAAAGTGGGGTATTCCGATATTCAAGGAGAGCTAAGTACGGATCCCGTTTATCTAGAAGGACTTTCTTATTCAGATTTTTAGCTGTTTCAATAGTTTTTTCTTCGACTGCGGATAGCGTGGACTTGCTGTTTAGTGCTTGAATATAGTCTCGTGAGAACTGTTTGAAAGTTGTACTGGAAAATTGTGGATCATTGTCAGTTTTCAATCTGTCTAGAACTCCATGTCCAGAAAACTGTGATTTACAACATATGACAATTTGTTTACTGGTGGTGCCATTTTGGAATATCAATAAAGTCCAAGTAATAGTCAACTATGGCCAGGTGCGTATCTTTAGTTGTTGATGTCAAATAAGTCAGTGCCAACTTGTCACCATGGCCTGGTTGGAATTTTGTGTGCTATCATTGGCTTGTTAGGTGCTACAGATGTGGCAGTTTGCTACTGTATCTTGAATTTGGGCAGCCATACCTAACCAGAACATGATGTCTCTTGCTCTTCTTTTGCATTTTCCACTCCTAAATGTGAGCTGTGAATCTTGCATAGCATTTCTGGTTGTATACTTATAGCTTTCTGAATATGATGTTATTGCATACTGATAATTCATCATGGTAGTTCCAGTAAAATAAGTATTTTACCGGTACCTGTCACTGTGTTACGATCGTTGATGCTAGGTGTGGGTCTCTTTTAGTTTCTTCTTTGAGTTGTGTATTTGAAACTGGCAGTGTTTATAAAATATTGATATCAAGTTTCTCTTCTATCAGTTCTCCACGTTCTGGTAGGAATGCACATGAGAGTGCATCAGCTATAACCAGTTATTATAGCCTGGTCGGTAAGTGACATTGAGTGAATATTTTTTGTGGTCATTATCATCTTATGCAGCCTTAATGGTGCTTGTTGGAGAGGTTTTATTTGCTTCAAGAGGTTAGTGGTCACACTCTACTTCGACATTAGGCAAAACCATGGAATTTTTTATAACCAAACACTACAGCAAGCATCTCTTTCTCAATCTGAGCAAAGTATTGTTGAGTGTCCATAAGGGCTCTTGGAGCATAATATGCAATAGGATGATCATTTTGTAGAAGAACAGCACCCAAACCTTGAAGCTGGCATCTACTGAACGTTTGGCTGGATAGAACAAAGGACAGGAGCACTGCTGGCTAACTGTTTCAATTCTGAAAAGTTTTGCTGATTTTCCTGATGCCACTACCATTCTGTATCCTTTTCTAGCAAGAGAGGCTGAAGCCTGGGAGAGATTAGGAATGAACTTAGCTAGGTATGTGAGCATGCCGAGGAAACATTGTAAGTCTTCTTTGTTTGTTGGTGGTTTCATGTCACTTAACGCTTGTGTTTTCTTAAGATCTAGCTTTAACTCATCTTTAGTCAGGAGATGCTCAATTTTTTGTTCCATAGCTCACAAGAATATTGGAATAACATGTTAACAAATAGAATCATGTCATACTAACTGAATAGTCGAATATCCAACTAATCATTTCAACACTACATTTAGCTTTGTTCAATTTCAGACTTCATAGTTGAGCTCTATCAAGGACTATTATCAGTTTGGAATCACGTTCATCCTCGTTTTGTTCCCCAGACAAGAATGTCACCAACCAAAACCTTAACTCCTTCAATGTCTTAGAACATTTCCTTTAGAAAATGTCTTGTATGGATGACCAGCCAAAGAGAAGGCGTTTGAACATGTAACAGTCAAATGGGCTGTTGAATGTGTAAAGCTTAACAATTTCTTTGTCAAGGCTGATTAGTCAGTCGCCTGAGCTGGCTGAGAAGTTGGTCGTATTTAGTATTTGTGTTGTTACTTCTTCAATAGTTTGCAGCGTGAGATAGTGCTCAGATTAAGTAGCATTATTTAAGTTGCATGGGTCAGTGCAGATTTGTAATGAGCCTGATGATTATCACCATACTGTTAACCCAGCTGTTAGGTGAGCTTTTCTATCACATCAAAGTTCTTCATGCATGCAATGGAGTGTAATGGGCACGCAGCGTAGTGGGTAAATTACTGGTGTTTGACTTTATGTGATAGAGGCATCGGTAACACAACCCAGGCCCTCAAACTCATGTTCAAACAAGGTTTCATGATCATTGTCAAATAGTGTATATGCATTGTACAAACTTCACTCCAATGCATGTGACAAGTCCAAGGATGTTGGGGACATTGTGGTCTATGACTTCTAATTGATTGGTGTAATGACTGTCTTTGTACTGGCATGGTATTTTAGCTGTATCATGGGTGTGCAGTTTGTGACTACCAAAAGCTATGAAGCTGGTTGAGGACAGCTGTGATGAATCTTTACATACTTGTCATTGGGACACTACATTGCATTGGGTACCAGTGTTAGTCTTAAAGGTGGTCCTCTAATGGTCAGTAAATTAGTAACCTCCAGTCTTTTACCTGATAGGCTGTGCCAATGAATAGTCATCATTGTCAGTGGTCTCTTGTAATTAAATAATGATTTGGTTGTCCTTGCCTGATACATTTTGGCAAAGTGGATTTTTCTGCCACATTTTTGGCACTCAGCTCCTATTACAGGACACATTTGTTGCTTGGCATGCCAATTGCCACATTGGTCACAGTATGGCTTCTGTAACTGTTATTTGCTGTCTGAACACCAGCCATGAATGGCTGTTGGACTGGTTTGATTTCTGGTGAATGATTTCATTTAGGATAATGTTGTTTCATACAATATGTCAACTGCCTTCTGTAGTGTTAGCTCAGCTTCTCTGAGGAGTCTGCTGCATGTTTTGTCACAGATTATGCCACAAAGAAACTACTCTGTCTCTTATCAAGCTGTCCTTAAGGTCTCCAAACTCACATGTTTGAGCTCCGTCATGTATTAGTCTATAGTCTTGCCATTGTGTTGGTTGCAAGTATTGAACACGTGTCGTTCCCATGTGATGTTTTCTTTGTGGCACACCATTCAGGATTTTTGTCTCTTTAGTTTTATCATCTGTACTTTGTCATGTAAAGGTGTTGTAGACTTCTAGTGCATCTGGTCCAACCACATGTAGTAAGGGTCACTGCCTGAATTTTCTCATCTTTCGTACTGAGGTCGCTTGCTAGTGAAAAGAGTTCAAAGCATTGTTTCCACTTTCTCCACTCATCAGAAACGTTGCTGCCATCTAAGTCTAACAGATCTGGTGGCATTCATTTGTCCATTCTGACACCATGTGATAAGCACTACCCAAAGACTTTGAATACACTTTTTATGTCACATGTTACATGTACGCATGCGTGTATTCCTATACCCTAGTTTGGAAAACCATCTTTTCCACACATTAGTCAATTTTCTGTTTTGTAGCTCAATTGAGGTATTGGGTGATTATCTATCTTCTGTCAAAATTTAGTTTGATGTCTTAGCCCTTCGAATCCCGTAAGCCTATATTTAGGCTTTGATACATGCCTCTATATGAACTCAAATAACTTCTCAGGTATTAACAACGGAAAAATCCCACAGCCACCACGTTACTAAAATGGCACCAAGCATCAAAGAATTTGAGTAAATCGCCATTCATCATACCACTTGGGAAAGAGCTGTCTTCCACCATGGGTGTACACTGGTTCACTAATCAAGGCATATCTTCACCATACTTAACGCTATGGCCTTACCATTAGAATCCTCATGCACTACTGAATCGAGTGGTATACAAAATAAATAAAAGAATAAATAAATAAATAAATCAGCCAATTTGTAAGTTAGTTGGTGTCTCACACATATGAAAGTACTACATGGTGTGATATAATCATCCATATCTCCTAGCTATGGGTGTGAAACTCCACAGCAAGAAGGTTTAATACAGTGGATCCTCAGTTATCTAAACAGATTTGTTCTTACAGTTAGCCAAAAGTGTTCAGATAAGTGAAATTGTCTAGATAACTGAAGCCCATCGATTTGTATACAGAACTTTGTTCAACTACTCTAATAGAACAATCATTTACTCTAATAGAATGCATACTGATGCCAAAATACTCTAATAGAACAGTCACATCTGTCATTTGGAAAATCGAGGTGTTTGGATAACTGAGGTTAGGATCCACTATAGTTGCTTCACCCAAATACACAAAAATATTAATTTAAAAATAAATTTGCTGAAATTTTCAATTGAGTTTTTCTGCCAATTTTGCTATCTGTGGAGAAGGATGGTTTTCCAAAATGGTCATGTATTATATGTTACATTTAATGTTACATTTATGTAATAATGCACTCCTCCTACTGTAAGCAAGAAAGCCTCCAAGTAAGTAGAGTCTGCAAGGAAGTTTACTACACTACTGTGAGTGAGACAGTAGATAAAATAAAGGTTGTAGTATAAAAGGATTGTAGAAAAAAGTAGGGAATAAGGGAGGTCACCCACACCTGCAGATATACATGTTCATGTACTAGTGGACATTCAATTCCTAATTCAGTCATGTGGTTGACTGAGTTAGGAATTGAATGTCCACTAGTATGATCTGCAGGTGTAGGCAACCTCCCTTATTCCCTGCTTTTTTTTCTACCATTCTCTTATACTTGGTTGTTTACTTTTTGTATTATGATGGTGAACCTGCACATACCGCATCAAAAGAAAGGATGGTTCCACCAGAAGTAATGCTTTCAACTTAATGCACACCCCAACTATCAATTACTGACTCAAAAGTGAAGAGGCCATTATGCTTTGCTTTCAGCTATGTTCAGCCCAATACACAGCATTACAAATGAAGAACAATAAGAGAAGTGCTTCTGCAATCAATCCAATCAATATGGAAAATTCACGTTAATGTAAGGAAGTTATCGTGCTAACTACCGTGAATCGACACCTTAGGCTGTGAGCAAAAAAAAAAAAAGACACAAAGGTGATGCATGCATTGCACATACTGTGGTATGCCGAAAGGCACCTGTCGGGCTGAACTGATGTCGAACAGTGAAAAATCAAGCCTTTAGCCTTAGTTGTTATTGAGCTGAAGGCAGTTAGTCTGTCAGTAAGAAAATTCCATTAGATAAATTTCTTTTTAATAAAATTGTAGCAATCTATTGGAAGCATTAAGGGTCACACTGAAGCTGAAGGTACTTTTGGGCTTGGTTATTCTTAACCAATACTGCCAAGGCGCCAGGATGAAGATGGCTTTGGAGTGATATTTTTGGCCAGAAAAACACAAACATCCATGATCCCTATACCATACAGTACTACCGTACTGTATGATGAATTGAACTAGATTGTTAGAATGATTATCACTGTGTTATGTAGGTGCTAGTCAATAGAGGATTACTATACTTAGAAATGGAAGAGTATGGGAGTGCCCTCATGGACTTGATCAGTGCTGGAAAGGTACGTAAATACTAACTATAACACAGTTAATAACACATTCATGAATTGTTTATTCTTTAGTTGTTTCCTAAGAACGCATCTATCTTCCAAGCAATAGGACTTTGTTATCACAGGTACTGTGAGTGAAGAATAACATGTACAGTGTTATGTCAACAACCTTCAGACTGGAAGAGTTACAGTTATCAGTTGAGGCTTATGATCAGGCTGTCTCACTAGACAATTTCTTCATAGAAGCTTATGTTGGGAGAGGAAATGTTCACATGGACTACCTCACTCCTGGCAGACTCATCTTGAGCAAGTATATGATCTATATATGTTTTAACATAGTTATCTATTGACTTGTGGGCAATGTGTATTGTAGACAAGACTATTGTAAGGCTCTTCATTTTGATCCTTGCTGTTTACCGGCCAGAGTGAACTTGGCACACACACTGCAGGTTAGTATCAAACAGTACAGTAGTATTGTTTAAGTAGGAAAGTGATGTCACCACCCAAAATTTCACTTTTATAATTATCCTAGAAACATCTTACATGACAAAAATCACCTTTACGAATAATATTAGTCCATCTAACATCAAATACAGCGAGAAAGTGCTTACAGGCAGCCGTATATAATGTTGTATTTTTATTTTATTTTAATTTCCTAACATACTCAAATTTCATCTGCTTGCTGCTGCCTGCCCTGCCTGCCTGCCTGCCCTGCCTGCCTGCCTGCCCTGCCTGCCCTGCCTGCCTGCCTGCCCTGCCTGCCCTGCCTGCCTGCCCTGCCTGCCTGCCCTGCCTGCCTGCCCTGCCTGCCTGCCCTGCCTGCCTGCCTGCCTGCCTGCCTTCAGACAAGCATAACTCGATAACACCTAAGGATACGGCTTGATTTTTTTTCACTGTTCGACGTTGCTTTGCCCATAGATGTGCCTTTTGACATACCGCAGTACATACAATGCATGCATCATGGACTTACCTTTGTCCTCCTTTGTGTCCCATTTCTTTTTGCTGACAGTGCAAGGTATCAATTTGCAGTAGTGTGATACATGGCTTCCCATGATTCTTCTGTATTTTCCTTGGTGACTGGATTGATTGCAGAGACATTTTCATTTGTAACATTGTATATCTACAGACCTCCCATGTTTCCCTATTTTTTCCATGATCCCTAATTGAACTTAATTTTTCCTTATACTTTTTGTTGCCAATGTTGACCGAGCTATGCTGTAATACTATCATTCATCTCTTATTTCACTACTTTTTTATCACTTGGATCCCTACTTCCTGTAATGTTAATATACAAGTTAACCTCAGTATAAAGATTTCTGTATTTTTTAATTGCACATCCATACAGATGGAAGAAAAGTATAAAAAGTCATGGAACCACTTCACTTGTGCATTAGCCACTAATCCTAGTGAGTTTGTTATTTTATGACTACTGTGTATACTACTGATTAATTTGTTTAGACTATGTTCCAGCTCTAGAGGGTAGAGCAGTAGTTAGTTTGCAGATGGGAAACTTGTTTGGTTCACTATTGGACATTACTGCAGCCATTAAGGTACATCGTTATTCCTCAACATTATTGTATCTCTGTGTGTCCAGATTTCTCCTTCTGCTGAGCTGTATACTAACAGAGGAGTAATCCATCAGGTGTGTGTGGGAGTGTATGTAGGGATGGGTAGGGCACATATATGCATACACACATACGTATGTGTATGCTTATGCGTGTCTGTATGGTATCTACCTCTTACACATGTCTCCATGTTATAGTTTATGGGTAAAGGAGTTGATGCTATGAGGGACTATGAGATGGCACTAAAGTACAACAGGAAGTATGGACTGGCATTCTTTAACATAGGCAATGTGTTGTTCCACCACCGGCAATTCCAACAGGTATGTAATTACTGACTATATGAAAAAAATTTAAGTGATTTCTCTACATTACATATCAGTCTGTTGATGCTTATAATAAAGCAGTTGAGGCATCTCCTAGTGATGACTCTTACCTACTAAACAGAGCTATTGCCAAATCATTATTGAAGGATTATGATGGAGCACTTGAAGACTTTAGTGCATCCAGTGAGTGGGAATATCATGTGTTAGCAGTATATTTGTAGTATAAAATTTTGACACAGAATTTCCTTTCAGTATTCCAATTAGTATTCCAATTCTTGACTTTAGTCACTGTTGATGTGTTTATTAAATTGTTTTCTTACCAATTGTTTAACTGAGCGGAATATCAATCATTGCTTTTTTTGCAGTTGAAATAAACCCCAACACTGCTCACGCCTACTTCAATCGTGCTAACTTGTACAAGTCATATCAGCAATACAGTTTAGCAGAAGAAGACTATAAAACTGGTTAGTACAATGCAGTGGAAAGTTGATTATCCAAACTAGTATGGTTGAGGGGTATTTGTATAACTGAAAAGTTCGTAAAAGCAAATGTCCACACTCTTGTTGACAATTACTCTACTTATATTTAATTGAGGAGTCACTTTAGTGTTCGGATAATCAGCTCTCCACTGTACACACCTGTACTCTCCCATGTACCAATTCTATTTCCTGTATAGCGCTAACCCTCAATCCAGATGATGGTGTATTACTACAATATTGTGCTGAAGTGTTAGGTAAACAAGGAAAGGCTGAAGAGGCAATTAAATATTTTGAAGCTCAGTTGGATTCCCAGTAACATTATGTACATAGTAACCATTTGGATTAAAGTAATTAGTAATGCTAAACTTGTTGTAAATCCCTTCATAAATCATACATGATATTTATTAATATGTCTATTTGTAGTAGTACACTGTATTTCCATTTTTGAATTATCCTTCTTATCTAAATAGTTGTGGAACAATAATATGAAGAAATTACTGCAGATATAGGCACGGATTGATTATTTGTGGCATAGTGTTAGGGAAAAAGTAGGTGTCAAACACAACAGGTACAATTTTAGAATGTCCACTACGAACAAATAACTTGACTGTATAGCTTGAGGCATAATGTAAGTTAACATGACAAAACCAGAATGAAGTAATTAGTGTAGTCACTGCACTCTGATTGCTTAAGGGTGTGGCATTGTTTTATGGGGTTTATTTATTTTATAATTGATTGATTATTACTTTATAAAAGCCATGCATTCTTCCTTGTTGGAGTTTTAAAATAATGCATAACACACAGGCATACAAATAATTAACTAAGTGGGACAACACAAGGAAATTACAGAACAATGAAAATATAGAGAATTACTTACTGATTGGATAGTACAAACATTCTAGCACCAATATAGAAATCATTGTGTGTGCTGACTTCCTTTAGCTCTGGTAGCAGAGAACTCCACATTTGAATAGCTTTTATGTCTGAAGAATTTTTGAGTAAGATGACAACAGGTAGAATTTGCAAAATACACTGGAGTTCTGATGCGATCTGATTTTAGAAGGAAAAGTGGTATACCTCAAACAGAAGTGTACTCACTGTACATAACACAGATGTGGTGTAATTTAACAAGTTTGGAGAATTTCATCCACTGAAGATAGGCTTAGTGCTCTGTAATATGGTCGAACTTACGGAGACTAAAAATTAGCAAAACAGCACGATTATATATGCAGCCACTGATACATTGCCTGTAGCCTTGATGTACCCTATACTGGAAGGGAATAGTGTAAATGAGATAAAACCATTGACTCCTAAAGGAGCTTAATAAACTGCAGGGAGAATTCAGCAGTCAGTGTTCACTAGATAAAGCTAGGTGATTGGACAAACCTTAGCAACAAGGTCCAGCCCCTGTAACCTTCTAGGTAATGTTCTTGGTAGTCATATCAGACAACAAATAATTATAAGGTACGTGACTATTAATAGGGGAACAAAACAGAAGACTTGCTTGCATTAAGCTGCATTCAATTGTTAGCTTTGGTTGGTAGTTCAGTGTTGCAGCAACCCGATCAGGAATAGGCATTGAGCAAATGAAGGAGGTATGATCAGTATATTGCAATGAGACCTCCTCAGTGATGGTACTCCCCTGTGGAAGTCCTCCTTTTGTAATGTAGGACTCCATGACAAGAACTGACAGCCGGCCATGTTTGACACAATGATATCTACGTAGAAGTCAGGTAGTCAAAAAATTATTTCATTACAGTCTTGGAAAGGCTCAATTGTGAGAGGTTACGGAGCAAATTAGAGTGATCCAATGAGCCAAAGGCCTTGCACACATATAAGTCCAAAAAGGTAGCACAGGGCAAATCACTTTTGTCTAACGTCTACAGACACCATTAGTATATATCCTCTAGTTACTTACCATGTTGATAGCTATGTACCCTGATGTGGATGTGATGAGCTTTTAAATAAGCAGACAACTTATATGGTAGCCACAATCTTTTCCAATATCTTGGCCACCACAGAAACAACAGTAATAGGTATAGTTATTAGTAACATTAGAAGTCCCTCTTTTATGAACCAGCATAATGTGAAATTGCTTCCAATTAAACAGCACCAGTACAAAGAGATACAGTATAGAATGGTGCTAATGAAGGTAGTGAACAGGCAGACCAATAAATTTAGCAGAACATAGAACATCATCAACACTGTTGAACTAAAGGTTGTCAGCATCATCAACACAGTCCACTTAATCCAATAAAGGAATATAGTGTTGTGCTGGCTACCTGCAATATTATGTAGGCTACATGATAGTAATAGACAGTGCTGTGAAGCTTTCTTGGGTATACCAATCTAAAATATTCACTCAAAATGTATATATATATATATGTTTTGGGTACATGCATTAGCTGATTGTAGGATTCTGCTATAGGTATAATCACTTAGTACCTATTACTTAATTTAGCCACTAGAACAACGATCTGACAAAAATTTTAACTTACATACTAGGTACAGCATAAAAGATCACAGGAAATATTATATACTCAATTCAGTTAACCCGGCGGATAACCAACAATGCAATTACAATCTGCTCAGAAACCAGTTAGATTCTTTCCAGTTTCACAGCTCTAATGTTAGAAGGTAATTTTTGCAGTCAAAAGATAAGTTATTACTTCGAATTCATTACTAGTTTAACTGAATTTTCTACTATATAACTGACTGACTTCCTGTTGCCTCCAGCCAAGCATAACTTGATTATGTATATAATATGGTTAAGGCTATATAGTGCTTATCTATTAATTTATAAATGCATGTGCGGAGGATATAGGCTAGCACGCCAATGAGTACTATAAGCTCCAGGAATCTAATGCAGAATTATATACTCATAGAAATTCAGCTGGTATGTCCTAGCTTATAGTCTTTAGGGATCACTGTAAATTCAGAAGCGTGATGTTCATACTAATGGTATGACTCTTGTGGTCACTTAGTGTAATGCTCATACTTCAGAAGTATGACGACCACACTAAGTGACCGCAGGAGTCATACCATCAGTATGAACTTCACACACTTCTGAATTTACAGTGACGCGGCGATCGTTATGCCCTCGGTTATGCCGGTATAATTTCGGGCATAATAGGTATGTATGAGAATCAGGAATTATGCTAGCGTTTTGAGATGATTATAAAGCTTTAACAGTAGGAAAATCTGCAGATTGCACAATTCCGCTAAAAAAGATCGAGATACTCTAATAGAACAGTCACTGAATATTATTAAAGCAGTCACCTTGAAATGAACTACTCTAATATAGCAACCAGCTAAAGAATTCAAGACTATTTGAAGTTTAAACATCAATGAAAATGGTCTGATACAGCAATAAACTGGCATTATTAGTGGCATAATTTTGGGAATAATGGGCAATTCTCAAAAGCATAATAGGTGATTTTTGAGCACTGCTCAAAAGCATAATGATCAATTTTTGGAGCATAATAGCCTCATGCATATGTCTAATAGTCTTGCACACCATGCAAGATTCAGGAACTCGCAACTTTCAGTATAAGATGCAGGTGTTTATACCTCAGCAATGAGACCTACTTCAGCCATGGATGTACTAGCTATTGCAAAGTTTGTGTGACTAAAGTAGGAATTAAATGTCTGCTAGTGCAGCTGCAGGTGTAGATGACCTCATTGCTTTACAATCCCTAAAAAAGTTTTAATTTCTTCGTTACACTTTCTATTACAGTAAGGTACTACAAAAGTAATGACCCATTACATATTGCTATCCCATGAAAAGTAGCACATTAGTAATAATAATGTAAATGAGTTACTCTCAACTGTTGCTGGATGGCATAAGGCTCATGTACTTTAAAAGTGGTTATCACCATGTATGCTGTAGAGTATGAATGTTGTTGATGTTTAATGCTTGGTTCCCAATATTTATGATTTAGTTAATAGTCCTGCACATAAAGCAGGTACCAATGCTGGTATTATATACAAATACAAGGAATTTTACTTGGGGATCATAGAATTCCATAACCAGCATGTCAAGTTAATGTTTCTGGTCATACCAACTCCCCAGTAACGACAATGATATATAGAAACTCATAATTAGTACATATATACTACACTAAATTGTTAGGTTTATTACAGTAGCTATACACTAGACTATATAAACTGCTGTACAAAAAAAAACTGTTAAAAGAGTAAAAAGACATTTTTTTAAATTAAATGAATGATGCATTATAGAAGAGACTCTTGGTAGTGATGGTGGTGTGAAGTAAGAAAATCATGATCACAATCAGTGGATAATTCTTTTTGCCTGTAAAATGCAAGAATGCACACACACACACACACACACACACATGCACGTACACGCACGCACGCACGCACGCACACACACACATGTAGGTGTAGCCACGTACTGTACTTCTGTATGTTACATATGTAACAAACATAATATGAATAATAGGTATGCAGATTATTACTTTCGGATAAATTGAAAGTTAGTATATTACAGTACAAAATTAATAATTGTTAATGCATTATGAATTAGCTACTTTTTTCTGGAAAGAACCACAGCCATGAATAGTAGAGTGGCTAAGTAACATATTTTGATGAAATTGTTCACTTTTAAATGCACCTATTTTCTGTGGAAGTTGAGTAAGGTATACTAAATCATTCGAGGTGTGGTGTCATGTCAAAGGCATTGCCTTAGGGCATGTTTAGTAACTTAAAAACTAAGTCATAAGCCCATTTCCTGCTGGTAAATAAACCAATAATAAGTGCAATCCAAATCTTTTTTGCTTAAATAGCATGAATGTATTTCAAATTTACAAGTGTAATCATAAAATCTTTTAAAATGTGGTAAATATAACTCTTTCTAAACTCTTCTAATGGAGCCAATAATATTATTTCAGTGCAGAAACAATCCAATAGAAATAATGTATTGACCATCCCTTGCTAGTCTATATAATGCAGATTCAAAGTTTCAGTATACTAAGCACATTTATGGCTTCACAGATACATTTTCTATTGGTTATAATTATTGTCAGGCTCTGTATGATTAGTGATTTTAATGGTACCATATCTAATATGAAAATTAATAGTACGAGTCAAGTAAATATTGTACCAAGTTTGGTGCTTTATCAAAAAGTGAACAATTTTTTTCAATTATGATTAGCTGCTCTACTAGAGTTTAATTTCATAAATCTATCCATGATTGTTCTAGAACACTCTATATGCATTGTAATAGAAGTCATCAGAAACAATGTGTGCTCTATTTGAGTACCACAAAAATAATAGTCAAAGTTATACCATACAAACATACACAAGAGTCATGCAATAAAGATACTCTAGTAGAACGGTTGGCTTCCTTGAGAATTTTAGTCACACCTACTGGCTAAATCACTTATACAAACTACATGAATCTTGCATGTGTCAGGTAACTATCAAGGTACAAACCTTTAGTAATGTATATAATGGAAATTTGTTTGAGTTATAATGTGAAAACCAATCACCCGAGTTAAGCATGTAGCAAATGCATTTCAAGATCATACATGTAACAAATATCCCTAAATAGAGTAGTCATACCATATATAGAAACAACAAAATACAAAAATTCATTTCAAAATAGTACATATTTCTAGTTTTTCTGCTTAACTGTAGAAAAAACTGGCATATAAAATACAAGAAGAAAATAATATCTAATTCAAAACAGCCAGCAGTGAAAAAGGGTGAGGCCTTCCAAAAATAGACCAGTAAGTGATATCAAATTAAAGAGGTGACGGCCAATAAATGGCTGAAATGATATTATACTGTCACTTAATTTGTGACATTACAAATTAATTGGAATAATATCATTGCAGCAATTTCTTGGCCACCACCTTTGATACTTTGATATTAGATCTTTTCTCTATATTATATGTTACATCTTTGAGCATGCGATCATACATTTACAACCAATATGTGTATTATTATGTTGTGTACACATGAATAGTTCAATGGTCAGTGTCAGAATACTTTGATGGTTTCCTAATTGTTTTCTGTGATCATTGAAGTTGTACAGGGAGTGACAGAGTGGTGCTTTAGTTCTCTGGCCTTTCTGCCTTTATCATCAGTAATACCTAACATCCTCTAACCAGTCATTGCAACCTTGATCAGCTTGATTATGCTGTACATTCAGACTATGAGGTCCTGGTTTCAGGTGGCATCAATTCCGACGAAAGGTTTGTCCTCTTAGGTTTTCCGTCCTGGATTATTAACTACATAGGAGCAAGGTCCATCGTGACTGATATCAATAACTTTTTCTGGTTCCCATTTCCGGTTTGTTCTCATCATCCACTATTAATTGGTTCACCCACTATTAATGGTCTTCAAGATGCTGTGTGGAATACCTTTTCTTTGGTCAAGTTCTTTGTGCACAGTATGTATGTGGGTTGATAAGCTTTGGTTGCAATAGTTTGGTAGAAGCTGGAAGTGGAGTCTTTGTCCTTCGGCCCACTGAATAGTCTTTGTGTGGATGACCCGAACATGTCAGAGAGTGGGGTATTCCGATATTCAAGGAGAGCTAAGTCGGATCCCGTTTATCTAGAAGGACTTTCTTATTCAGGTTTTTAGCTGTTTCCAGATACGCACCTGGCCATAGCTTTTTCTTCGACTGCGGATAGCGTGGACTTGCTGTTTAGTGCTTGAATATAGTCTCGTGAGAACTGTTTGAAAGTTGTATTGGAAAATTGTGGATCATTGTCAGTTTTCAATCTGTCTAGAACTCCATGTCCAGAAAACTGTGATTTACAACATATGACAATTTGTTTACTGGTGGTGCCATTTTGGAATATCAATAATTTCCAAGTAATAGTCAACTATGGCCAGGTGCGTATCTTTAGTTGTTGATGTCAAATAAGTCAGTGCCAACTTGTCACCATGGCCTGGTTGGAATTTTGTGTGCTATCATTGGCTTGTTAGGTGCTACAGATGTGGCAGTTTGCTACTGTATCTTGAATTTGGGCAGCCATACCTAACCAGAACATGATGTCTCTTGCTCTTCTTTTGCATTTTCCACTCCTAAATGTGAGCTGTGAATCTTGCATAGCATTTCTGGTTGTATACTTATAGCTTTCTGAATATGATGTTATTGCATACTGATAATTCATCATGGTAGTTCCAGTAAGATAAGTATTTTACCGGTACCTGTCACTATGTTGTGATCATTGATGCTAGGTGTGGGTCTCTTTTAGTTTCTTCTTTGAGTTGTGCATTTGAAACTGGCAGTGTTTATATATAAAATATTGATATCAAATTTCTCTTCTATCAATTCTCCACGTTCTGGTAGGAATGCACATGAGAGTGCATCAGCTATAACCAGTTATTATAGCCTGGTTGGTAAGTGACATTGAGTGAATATTTTGTGTGGTCATTATCATCTTATGCAGCCTTAATGGTGCTTGTTGGAGAGGTTTTATTTGCTTCAAGAGGTTAGTGGTCACACTCTACTTCAACATTAAGCAAACCATGGAATTTTTTACAACCAAACACTACAGCAAGCATCTCTTTCTCAATCTGAGCAAAGCATTGTTGAGTGTCCATAAGGACTCTTGGAGCATAATATGCAACAGGATGATCATTTTGTAGAAGAACACCACCCAAACCTTGAAGCTAGCATCTACTGAACGTTTGACTGGCTGGATAGTGTTAAAGTAACAAAGGACAGGAGCACTGCTGGCTAACTGTTTCAATTCTGAAAAGCTTTGCTGATGTTCCTGATGCCACTACCATTCTGTATCCTTTTCTAGCAGGAGGGGCTGAAGCCTGGGAGAGATTAGGAATGAACTTAGCTAGGTATGTGAGCATGCTGAGGAAACATTATAAGTCTTCTTTGTTTGTTGGTGGTTTCATGTCACTTATCGCTTGTGTTTTCTTAAGATCTAGCTTTAACTTTAGTCAGGAGATGCTCAATTTCTTGTTTCATAGCTCACAAGAATATTGGAATAACATGTTAACAAATAGAATCCATGTCATACTGACTGAATAGTCGAATATCCAAATAATCATTTCAGCACTACATTTAGCTTTGTTCAATTTCAGACTTCATAGTTGAGCTCTATCAACAACTATTATAAGTCTGGAATCATGTTCATCCTCATTTTGTTCCTCAGACAAGAATGTCACCAACCAAAACCTCAACTCCTTCAATGTCTTGGAACATTTCCTTTAGAAAATGTCTTGTATGGATGACCAGCCAAAGAGAAGGCGTTTGAACATGTAACAGTCAAATGGGCTGTTGAATGTGTAAAGCTTAACAATTTCTTTGTCAAGGCTGATTAGTCAGTCGCCTGAGCTGGCTGAGAAGTTGGTCGTATTTAGTATTTGTGTTGTTACTTCTTCGATAGTTTGCAGCATGGGATAGTGCTCAGATTAAGTAGCATTATTCAAGTTGCATGGGTCAGTGCAGATGTGTAATGAGCCTGATGATTATCATCATACTGTTAACCCAGCTGTTAGGTGAGCTTTTCTATCACATCAAAGTCCTCCATGCATGCAATGGAGTGTAATGGGCACGCAGCGTAGTGGGTAAATTACTGGTGTTTGTGATCATTGTCAAATAGTGTCTATGCATTGTACAAACTTCATTTCAATGCATGTGACAAGTCCAAGGATGTTGGGGACATTGTGGTCTATGACTTCAAATTGATTGGTGTAATGACTGTCTTTGTACTGGCATGGTATTTTAGCTTTATCACGGGTGTGCAGCTTGTGACTACCAAAAGCTATGAAGCTGGCTGAGGACAGCTGTAATGAATCTTTACACACTTGTCATTGGGACACTACATTGCATTGGGTACCAGTGTCAGTCTTAAAGGTGGTCCTCTAATGGTCAGTAAATTAGTAACCTCCAGTCTTTTACCTGATAGGCTGTGCCAATGAATAGTCATCACTGTCAGTGGTCTCTTGTAATTAAATAATGATTTGGTTGTCCTTGCCCGATACATTTTGGCGAAGTGGATTCTTCTGCCACATTTTTGGCACTCAGCTCCTATTACAGGACACATTTGTTGCTTGGCATGCCAATTGCCACATTGGTCACAGTATGGCTTCTGTAACTGTTATTTGCTGTCTGAACACCAGCCATGAATGGCTGTTGGACTGGTTTGATTTCTGGTGAATGATTTCATTTAGGATAATGTTGTTTCATACAATATGTCAACTGCCTTCTGTAGTGTTAGCTCAGTTTCTCTGAGGAGTCTGCTGCATGTTTTGTCACAGATTATGCCACAAAGAAACTACTCTGTCTCTTATCAAGCTGTCCTTAAGGTCTCCAAACTCACATGTTTGAGCTCCAACATGTATTAGTCTATAGTCTTGCCATTGTGTTGGTTGCGAGTATTGAACACGTGTCGTTCCCATGTGATGTTTTCTTTGTGGCACACCATTCAGGATTTTTGTCTCTTTAGTTTTATCATCTGCACTTTGTCATGTAAAGGTGTTGTAGACTTCTAGTGCATCTGGTCCAACCACATGTGGTAAGGGTCGCTGCCTGAATTTTCTCATCTTTCGTACTGAGGTCGCTTGCTAGTGAAAAGAGTTCAAAGCATTGTTTCCACTTTCTCCACTCATCAGAAACGTTGCTGCCATCTAAGTCTAACAGATCTGGTGGCATTCATTTGTCCATTCTGACACCATGTGATAAGCACTACCCAAAGACTTTGAATACACTTTTTATGTCACATGTTACATGTGCGCATGCGTGTATTCCTATACCCTAGTTTGGAAAACCATCTTTTCCACACATTAGTCAATTTTCTGTTTTGTAGCTCAATTGAGGTATTGGGTGATTATCTATCTTCTGTCAAAATTTAGTTTGATGTCTTAGCCTTTCGAATCCCGTAAGCCTATATTTAGGCTTTGATGCATGCCTCTATATGAACTCAAATAACTTCTCAGGTATTAACAACAGAAAAATCCCACAGCCACCACGTTACTAAAATGGCACCAAGCATCAAAGAATTTGAGTAAATCGCCATTCATCAGACCACTTGGGAAAGAGCCGTCTTCCACCATGGGTGTACACTGGTTCACTAATCAAGGCATATCTTCACCATACTTAACGCTATGGTCTTACCATTAGAATCCTCATGCACTACTAAATCAAGTGGTATACAAAATAAATAAAAGAATAAATAAATAAATAAATCAGCCAATTTGTAAGTTAGTTGGTGTCACACACATATGAAAGTACTACATGGTGTGATATAATCATCCATATCTCCTAGCTATGGGTGTGAAACTCCACAGCAAGAAGGTTTAATACAGTGGATCCTCAGTTATCTAAACAGATTTGTTCTTACAGTTAGCCAAAAGTGTTCAGATAAATGAAATTGTCTAGATAACTGAAGCCCATCGATTTGTATACAGAACTTTGTTCAACTACTCTAATAGAACAGTCACATTTGTTATTTGGAAAATCGAGGTGTTTGGATAACTGAGGTTTGGATAAGCAAGGATCCACTGTAGTTGCTTCACCCAAACACACAAAAATATTAATTTAAAAATAAATTTGCTGAAATTTTCAATTGAATTTTTCTGCCAATTTTGCTATCTGTAGAGAAGGATGGTTTTCCAAACTGGTCATGTATTATATGTTACATTTATGTAATAATGCACTCCTCCTACTGTAAGCAAGAAAACCTCCAAGTAAGTAGAGTCTGCAAGGAAGTTTACTACACTACTGTGAGTGAGACAGTAGATAAAATAAAGGTTGTAGTATAAAAGATTGTAGAAAAAAGTAGGGAATAAGGGAGGTCACCCACACCTGCAGATATACATGTACATGTACTAGTGGACATTCAATTCCTAATTCAGTCATGTGGTTGACTGAGTTAGGAATTGAATGTCCACTAGTATGATCTGCAGGTGTAGGCAACCTCCCTTATTCGCTGCTTTTTTTTTCTACCATCCTCTTATACTTGGTTGTTTACTTTTTGTATTATGATGGTGAACCTGCACATACCGCATCAAAAGAAAGGATGGTGCCACCAGAAGTAGTGCTTTCAACTTAATGTACACCCCAACTATCAATTACTGACTGAAAAGTGAAGAGGCCATTATGCTTTGCTTTCAGCTATGTTCAGCCCAATACACAGCATCACAAATGAAGAGCAATAAGAGAAGTGCTTCTCCAATCAATATGGAAAATTCACGTTAATGTAAGGAAGTTATCGTGCTAACTACCGTGAATCGACACCTTGGGCTGTGAGCAAACAAAAATAAGACACAAAGGTGATGCATGCATTGCACATACTGTGGTATACCAAAAGGCACCTGTCGGGCTGAACTGATGTCGAACAGTGAAAATCAAGCCCTTAGTTGTTATCGAGTTATACTTGTCTGAAGGGAGTTAGTCAGTCAGTAAGAAATATTCATTAGATAAATTTCTTTTTAATAAAATTGTAGCAGTCTATTGGAAGCATTAAGGGTCACACTGAAGGCACTTTTGGGCTTGGTTATTCCTAACCAATACTGCCAAGGTGCCAGGATGGTATTGTGAAGATGGTTTTGGGATGATATTTTTGGCCAGAAAAACCCAAACATCCATGATCCCTACTACCATACAGTACTACCGTACTGTATGATGAATTGAACTAGATTGTTAGAATGATTATCACTGTGTTATGTAGGTGCTAGTCAATAGAGGGTTACTATACTTAGAAATGGAAGAGTATGGGAGTGCCCTCATGGACTTGATCAGTGCTGGAAAGGTACGTAAATACTAACTATAACACAGTTAATAACACATTCATGAATTGTTTATTCTTTAGTTGTTTCCTAAGAACGCATCTATCTTCCAAGCAATAGGACTTTGTTATCACAGGTACTGTGAGTGAAGAATAACATGTACAGTCTATTATGTGTTATGTCAACAACCTTCAGACTGGAAGAGTTGCAGTTATCAGTTGAGGCTTATGATCAGGCTGTCTCACTAGACAATTTCTTCATAGAAGCTTATGTTGGGAGAGGAAATGTTCACATGGACTACCTCACTCCTGGCAGACTCATCTTGAGCAAGTATAAGATCTATATATGTTTTTAACATAGTTATCTATTGACTTGTGGACAATGTGTATTGTAGACAAGACTATTGTAAGGCTCTTCATTTTGATCCTTGCTGTTTACCGGCCAGAGTGAACTTGGCACACACACTGCAGGTTAGTATCAAACAGTACAGTAGTATTGTTTAAGCAGGAAAGTGATGTGCACCACCCAAAATGTCATGTTATAATTATCCTAGAAACATCTTACATGACAAAAATCACCTTTACGGAATAATATTAGTCCATCTAACATCAAATACAGCAAGAAAGTGCTTACAGGCAGCCGGATATAATGTTGTATTTTTAAACCAGGCGCACGCCCACAGCCGGCCAAAGGCCAGCTGTGGGCGTGCGCCTGGTTTACTGAAATTGTTTTCGTAAAATAGTATAGCGGCGTAGCCCCCAAAATTGGCAATATTGTGTACTTTTTCATAAAGCCATGAAACTTTCCACATAAATAGTAGTCCTCGATACATGTATTTTTAAATATAGTGCCATCGCTGATTTGATCTCTGGTGACCTTTACGGCCATTTTTGTACAAAAAATTGATCATTTTTGTCTTTAACTCCTTGAGACAGTAACTAACTTGTTAAAAACATGGTACCAAACAAAAGATATTGTTGATAGAAACAACTTGGTTTTTATTTGAAGTCAACAGGTGATTTCATTACAAAGTTATGATCATTTTTATTAGCTGCAAAATTCGATATATTTACCTGCCCTCAAAGTGTGAACTACCTGTCTGCAGATAATTATGCGTAAATTTATCAAATTTTGCAGCTAATAAAAATGATCATAACTTTGTAATGAAATCACCTATTGACTTCAAATAAAAACCAAATCATTTCTTTCAGCAAGATCTTTTGTTTGGTACCATGTTTTTAACAAGTTAATTACTGCCTCAGGGAGTTAAAGACAAAAATGATCAATTTTCTGTACAAAAAATGGCCGTAAAGGTCACCAAAGGTCAAATCAGCGATGGCACTATATCTAAAATTACATGTATTGAGGACTATTATTTATGTGGAAAGTTTCATGGTTTTATGAAAAAGTGCACGATTTTTTGGTTATGCCGCTATACTAAAAGTGTGTGTGCGTGTACCTATCTACATATCTATGTTTGTCCGTACGCACCCACGTGAGCAAAATCATTAAATAATGGTAAAAGCTGCTTTTACGTAAGAAGTAAAAGCGAAATGAAGTCTGTATTAAACTTCTGCACAGGTGAACTTTGCTCTGAGGTGGTTTCTTTTCGGCAGACTGAAATACGGCTGTGGCGACTTTCCTCAGACTACCTTCCCCTTGAGGTTTTCAGGCGTTTAGCAACTGAAAAACAACGGTGCAGGCCTCGTACACTACCAGGAATAGCCTATCGCTTCGAGCTGAAAGGGGGTGTATCCCTTACGTACCCGAACGAAAATGAAGAGCAGCTTTGAGGCTTTGTCGAGAGAATTTTTGAGAAAAAACACGTTAGTCACACTATAAAACAGTTTAGAAGATACTTCTGTGTGTAATATGTTGGTAAAAGCGGTTTGTTTAACAAATGCTTCCTTAGCAGTGCATAGCAATGTAATTGAACGAATTACAAAAAATTAGTGAATTACAAAATACGAGTTTAAAATAGTAATACATAGTTGGTTGATTTGTATACTGTCTATAGTTAATTCCAGATGAGTTAGCTAGCTGCATGGCGCCTGGTTTTTAGAAGTAGCACAACATCAACTTGTTTTTTTTTAAATTTCCTAACATACTCAAATTTCATCTCCTTGCTGCTGCCTGCCTGCCCTGCCTGCCTGCCTTCAGACAAGCATAACTCAATAACATCTAAGGATACGGCTTAATTTTTTTTCACTGTTCAACGTTGCTTTGCCCATAGACATGCCTTTTGACATACCACAGTACATATAATGTATGCATCATGGACTTACCTTTGTGTCCCATTTCTTTTTGCTGACAGTGCAAGGTATCAATTTGCAGTAGTGTGATACATGGCTTCCCATGATTCTTCTGTATTTTCCTTGGTGACTGGATTGATTGCAGAGGCATTTTCATTTGTAACATTGTATATCTACTAGAGGTGTACCGATAATCGGATCGGCTACAATATCGGCCACCGATATGGCATTTTTTACCAATATCCGTATCGGTACAGAACAGCAGGAGGACCGATATCGCTACCGATATTTATACAGTAGCAATGGTTTGTACATAAACGGATTGTGCATTGGTTTTCTACGTTATTCATGTGGTTCATTAGTGCCAGTGGCTTATTGTTCACTCTGCAACAAGCGCAACGCTACGAGAAGCCATATAAATGCACGCGATTCTAGTGTTCAGTCTTTACAAATGAAGCAGTTATAGAGTACCTTTGTAATAAAAGAAGGGTCACAGGATAACCAAGGAAACTTGCTGTATCAGCTTCCTCACAAGCCATTAGAATGCGGAGTAATGCAGAAATATCCGTTTTAGGCTTCATGGGAGTATACATAAAAATATTTGTGGGTGCCTAATTGTCTGGATTACACAACAGAAACTCAAGCTGTATACCACCACAGGTACAGTATAGCAATGAATACATGCACATGTTGTACATAGGGTAGGTAATTGTACATTTTCGTGTACTTAAAATATTAATGCAAATATCGGATCGACTATCGGTTATCGGCTTCTTTGGTTGCATCAATATCGGATATCGGTACATGCCAAAAACCCATATCGGTACACCTCTAATATCTACAGACCTCCCATGTTTCCCTATTTTTTCCATGATCCCTAATTGAACTTAATTTTTCCTTATACTTTTTGTTGCCAATGTTGACCGAGCTATGCTGTAATACTATCATTCATCTCTTGTTTCACTACTTTTTTTATCACTTGGATCCCTACTTCCTGTAATGTTAATATACAAGTTAACCTCAGTATAAAGATTTCTATATTTTTTAATTGCACATCCATACAGATGGAAGAGAAGTATAAAAAGTCATGGAACCACTTCACTTGCGCATTAGCCACTAATCCTAGTGAGTTTGTTATTTTATGACTACTGTGTATACTACTGATTAATTTGTTTAGACTATGTACCAGCTCTAGAGGGTAGAGCAGTAGTTAGTTTGCAGATGGGAAACTTGTTTGGTTCACTATTGGACATTACTGCAGCCATTAAGGTACATCGTTATTCCTCAACATTATTGTATCTCTGTGTGTCCAGATTTCTCCTTCTGCTGAGCTGTATACTAACAGAGGAGTAATCCATCAGGTGTGTGTGGGAGTGTATGTAGGGATGGGTAGGGCACATGTATGCATACACACATACGTATGTGTATGCGTATGCGTGTCTGTATGGTATCTACCTCTTACACATGTCTCCATGTATATAGTTTATGGGTAAAGGAGTTGATGCTATGAGGGACTATGAGATGGCACTAAAGTATAACAGGAAGTATGGACTGGCATTCTTTAACATAGGCAATGTGTTGTTCCACCACCGGCAATTCCAACAGGTATGTAATTACTGACTATATGAAAAAAATTTTAAGTGATTTCTCTACATTACATATCAGGCTGTTGATGCTTATAATAAAGCAGTTGAGGCATCTCCTAGTGATGACTCATACCTACTAAACAGAGCTATTGCCAAATCATTATTGAAGGATTATGATGGAGCACTTGAAGACTTTAGTGCATCCAGTGAGTGGGAATATCATGTGTTAGCAGTATATTTGTAGTATAAAATTTTGACACAGAATTTCCTTTCAGTATTCCAATTCTTGACTTTAGTCACTGTTGATGTGTTTATTAAATTGTTTTCTTACCGATTGTTTAACTGAGCGGAATGTCAATCATTGCTTTTTTTGCAGTTGAAATAAATCCCAACACTGCTCACGCCTACTTCAACCGTGCTAACTTGTACAAGTCATATCAGCAATACAGTTTAGCAGAAGAAGACTATAAAACTGGTTAGTACAATGCAGTGGAAAGTTGATTATCTGAACTAGTATGGTTGAGGGGTATTTGTATAACTGAAAAGTTCGTAAAAGCAAATGTCCACACTCTTGTTGATAATTACTCTACTTATATTTAATTGAGGAGTCACTTTAGTGTTCGGATAATCAGCTCTCCACTGTACACACCTGTACTCTCCCATGTACCAATTCTATTTCCTGTATAGCACTAACCCTCGATCCAGATGATGGTGTATTACTACAATATTGTGCTGAAGTGTTAGGTAAACAAGGAAAGGCTGAAGAGGCGATTAAATATTTTGAAGCTCAGTTGGATTCCCAGTAACATTATTATGTACATAGTAACCATTTGGATTAAAGTAATTAGTAATGCTAAACTTGTTGTAAATCCCTTCATAAATCATACATGATATTTATTAATATGTCTATTTGTAGTAGTACACTGTATTTCCATTTTTGAATTAACCTTCTTATCTAAATAGTTGTGGAACAATAATATGAAGAAATTACTGCAGATATAGGCACGGATTGATTATTTGTGGCATAGTGTTAGGGAAAAAGTAGGTGTCAAACACAACAGGTACAATTTTAGAATGTCCACTACGAACAAATAACTGTTGTAGCTTGAGGCATAATGTAAGTTAACATGACAAAACCAGAATGAAGTAATTAGTGTAGTCACTGCACTCTGATTGCTTAAGGGTGTGGCATTGTTTTATGGGGTTTGTTTATTTTATAATTGATTGATTATTACTTTATAAAAGCCATTCTTCCTTGTTGGAGTTTTAAAATAATGCATAACACACAGGCATACAAATAATTAACTAAGTGGGACAACACAAGGAAATTACAGAACAATGAAAATATTGAGAATTACTTACTGATTGGATAGTACAAACATTCTAGCACCAATATAGAAATCATTGTGTGTGCTGACTTCCTTTAGCTGTGGTAGCAGAGAACTCCACATTTGAATAGCTTTTATGTCTGAAGAATTTGTTAGTAAGATGACAACAGGTAGAATTTGCAAAATACACTGGAGTTCTGATGCGATCTGATTTTAGAAGGTAAAGTGGTATACCTCAAACAGAAGTGTACTGACTGTACATAACACAAATGTGGTGTAATTTAACAAGTTCGGAGAATTTCATCCACTGAAGATAGGCTTAGTGCTCTGTAATATGGTCGAACTTACGGAGACTATATAAAAATTAGCAAAACAGCACGATTATATATGCAGCCACTGATACATTGCCTGTAGCCTTGATGTACCCTATACTGGAAGGGAATAGTGTAAATGAGATAAAACCATTGACGCCTAAAGGAGCTAATAAACTGTGCAGGGAGAATTCAGCAGTCAGTGTTCACTAGATAAAGGTGATTGGACAAACCTTAGCAACAAGGTCCAGCCCCTGTAACCTTCTAGGTAATGTTCTTGGTAGTCATATCAGACAACAAATAATTATAAGGTACGTGACTATTAATAGGGGAACAAAACAGAAGACTTGCTTGCATTGAGCTGCATTCAATTGTTAGCTTTGGTTGGTAGTTCAGTGTTGCAGCAACCGATCAGGAATAGGCATTGAGCAAATGAAGGAGGTATGATCAGTATATTGCAATAAGACCTCCTCAGTGATGGTACTCCCCTGTGGAAGTCCTCCTTTCGTAATGTAGGACTCCATGACAAGAACTGACAGCCGGCCATGTTTGACACAATGATATCTACATAGAAGTCAGGTAGTCAAAAAATTATTTCATTACAGTCTTGGAAAGGCCCAATTGTGAGAGGTTACGGAGCAAATTAGAGTGATCCAATGAGTCAAAGGCCTTGCACACATATAAGTCCAAAAAGGTAGCACAGGGCAAATCACTTTTGTCTAACGTCTACAGACACCATTAGTATATATCCTCTAGTTACTTACCATGTTGATATGTACCCTGATGTGGATGTGATGAGCTTTTAAATAAGCAGACAACTTATATGGTAGCCACAATCTTTTCCAATATCTTGGCCACCACGGAAACAACAGTAATAGGTATAGTTATTAGTAACATTAGAAGTCCCTCTTTTATGAACCAGCATAATGTGAAATTGCTTCCAATTAAACAGCACCAGTACAAAGAGATACAGTATAGTATGGTGCTAATGAAGGTACGTAGTGAACTGGCAGACCAATAAATTTAGCAGAAGATAGAACATCATCAACACTATTGAACTAAAGGTTGTCAGCATCATCAACACAGTCCACTTAATCCAGTAAAGGAATATAGTGTTGTGCTGGCTACCTGCAATATTATGTAGGCTACATGATAGTAATAGACAGTGCTGTGAAGCTTTCTTGGGTATACCAATTAACTAGCCAGTTATCAGTTTGTTAACCAATCTAAAATATTCACTCAAAAATGTATATATATATATGTTTTGGGTACATGCTTTAGCCGATTGTAGGATTCTGCTATAGGTATAATCACTTAGTACCTATTACTTAATTTAGCCACTAAAACAACGATCTGACAAAAATTTTAACTTACATACTAGGTGCAGCATAAAAGAAATATTATATACTCAATTCAGTTAACCCGGCGGATAACCAACAATGCAATTACAATCTGCTCAGAAACCAGTTAGATTCTTTCCAGTTTCACAGCTCTAATGTTAGCAGGTAATTTTTGCAGTCAAATGATAAGTTATTACTTCGAATTCATTACTAGTTTAACTGAATTTTCTACTATATAACTGACTGACTTCCTGTTGCCTCCAGCCAAGCATAACTTGATTATGTATATAATATGGTTAAGGCTATATAGTGCTTATCCATTAATTTATAAATGCATGTGCGGAGGATATAGGCTAGCACGCCAATGAGTACTATAAGCTCCAGGAATCTAATGCAGAATTATATACTCATAGAAATTCAGCTGGTATGTCCTAGCTTATAGTCTTTAGGGATCACTGTAAATTCAGAAGTGTGATGTTCATACTAATGGTATGACTCTTGCGGTCACTTAGTGTGATGCTCATACTTCAGAAGTATGACGACCACACTAAGTGACCGCAGGAGTCATACCATCAGTATGAACTTCACACACTTCTGAATTTACAGTGACGCGGCGATCGTTATGCCGGTATAATTTCGGGCATAATAGGTATGTAAGAGAATCAGGAATTATGCTAGCATTTTGAGATGATTATAAAGCTTTAACAGTAGGAAAATCTGCAGATTGCACAATTCCGCTAAAAAAGATCGAGATACTCTAATAGAACAGTCACTGAATATTATTAAAGCAGTCACCTTGAAATGAAATACTCTAATATAGCAACTAGCTAAAGAATTCAAGACTATCTGAAGTTTAAACATCAATGAAAATGGTCTGATACAGCAATAAACTGGCATTATTAGTGGCATAATTTTGGGAATAATGGGCAATTCTCAAAAGCATAATAGGTGATTTTTGAGCACTGCTTAAAAGCATAATGATCAATTTTTGGAGCATAATAGCCTCATGCTTAATAGTTTTGCACACCATGCAAGATTCAGGAACTCGCAACTTTCAGTATAAGATGCAGGTGTTTATACCTTAGCAATGAGACCTACTTCAGCCATGGATGTACTAGCTATTGACAAAGTTTGTGTGACTAAAGTAGGAATTAAATGTCTGCTAGTGTAGCTGCAGGTGTAGATGACCTCATTGCTTTACAATCCCTAAAAAAGTTTTAATTTCTTCGTTACACTTTCTATTACAGTAAGGTGCTACAAAAGTAATGACCCATTACATATTGCTATCCCATGAAAAGTAGCACATTATAATAATGTATATGTGTTACTCTCAACTGTTGCTGGATGGCATAAAGCTCATGTACTTTAAAAGTGATTATCACCATGTATGCTGTAGAGTATGAATGTTGTTGATGTTTAATGCTTGGTTCCCAATATTTATGATTTAGTTAATAGTCCTGCACATAAAGCAGGTACCAATGCTGGTATTATATACAAATACAAGGAATTTTACTTGGGGATCATAGAATTCCATAACCAGCATGAATTTTTGTCAAGTTAATGTTTCTGGTCGTACCAACTCCCCAGTAATGACAATGATATATAGAAACTCATAATTATTACATATATACTACACTAAATTGTTAGGTTTATTACAGTAGCTACACACTAGACTATATAAACTGCTGTACAAAATAAAACTTTCAAAAGAGTAAATAGACTTTTTTTTTAATTAAATGAATGATGCATTATAGAAGAGACTCTTGGTAGTGATGGTGGTGTGAAGTAAGAAAATCATGATCACAGTCAGCAGATAATTCATTTTGCCTGTAAAATGTAAGAATGCACACACATACACGCACACACATGCACACACACATGTAGGTGTAGCTACGTATTGTACTTCTGCATGTTATATATGTAACAAACATAATATGAATAATAGGTATGCAGATTATTACTTTCGGATAACTTGAAAGTATATTACAGTACAAAATTAATAATTGTTAATGCATTATGAATTAGCTACCTTTTTTCTGGAAAGAACCACAGCCAGAATAGTAGAGTGGCTAAGTAACATATTTGGATGAAATTGTTCACTTTTAAATGCACCTATTTTCTGTGGAAGTTGAGTAAGGTATACTAAATCATTTGAGGTGTGGTGTCATGTCAAAAGCATTGCCTTAGGGCATGTTTAGAAACTTTAAAACTAAGTTATAAGCCCATTTCCTGCTGGTCAATAAACCAACAATAATTGCAATCCAAATCTTTTTTTGCTTAAATAGCATGAATGTATTTCAAATTTACAAGTGTAATCATAAAATCTTTTAAATGTGGTAAATATAACTCTTTCTAAACTCTTCTAATGGAGCCAATAATATTATTTCAGTGCAGAAACAATCCAATAGAAATAATGTATTGACCATCCCTTGCTAGTCTATATAATGCAGATTCAAAGTTTCAGTATACTAAGCACATTTATGGCTTCACAGATACATTTTCTATTGGTTATAATTATTGTCAGGCTCTGTATGATTAGTGATTTTAATGGTACCATATCTAATATGAAAATTAATAGTACGAGTCAAGTAAATATTGTACCAAGTTTGGTGCTTTATCAAAAAGTGAACAATTTTTTCAATTATGATTAGCTGCTCTACTAGAGTTTAATTTCATAAATCTATCCATGATTGTTCTAGGACACTCTATATGCATTGTAATAGAAGTCATCAGAAACAATGTGTGCTCTATTTGAGTACCACAAAAATAATAGTCAAAGTTATACCATACAAACATACACAAGAGTCATGCAATAAAGATACTCTAGTAGAACGGTTGGCTTCCTTGAGAATTTTAGTCACACCTACTGGCTAAATCACTTATACAAACTACATGAATCTTGCATGTGTCAGGTAACTATCAAGGTACAAACCTTTAGTAATGTATATAATGGAAATTTGTTTGAGTTATAATGTGAAAACCAATCACCCGAGTTAAGCATGTAGCAAATGCATTTCAAGATCATACATGTAACAAATATCCCTAAATAGAGTAGTCATACCATATATAGAAACAACAAAATACAAAAATTCATTTCAAAATAGTACATATTTCTAGTTTTTCTGCTTAACTGTAGAAAAAACTGGCATATAAAATACAAGAAGAAAATAATATCTAATTCAAAACAGCCAGCAGTGAAAAAGGGTGAGGCCTTCCAAAAATAGACCAGTAAGTGATATCAAATTAAAGAGGTGACGGCCAATAAATGGCTGAAATGATATTATACTGTCACTTAATTTGTGACATTACAAATTAATTGGAATAATATCATTGCAGCAATTTCTTGGCCACCACCTTTGATACTTTGATATTAGATCTTTTCTTGGAAGCCTGCACTCTTACGTTTTTAATTAGATGATTTACATGGCTAAAACTAGCCATTCCATATTTAAAATGGTGTTTGTCCCCTTTTCCACTGATCATGACCCCTTCATATTAACAATTTTTGCTGTGGAAATTCCCTCAGTGGTAGGGCACTTCCAATATATTTCAAATCTAAGTCAGATATGCCCAGCCATCACTGAGATATGTGCCTTCAAAGTTTGTCTTACTTTCTTTGATTTTATCTTTTTAATTTTCTTTTTTTTGAAAAATCTCAACACCTCACACGTGCTTTAATTGATTTACTTCAAATTTGGTAGACATAAATAGCATTCTGTAGCATATTTACAATCCAATTTTCATACAGATCAGATTAAGAACAAGGAGTTTTGCACAATTTTTTGAAAAATTTGCAAAAGCGGTTTATTGTTATGCCTATAGGGTAATGACCTAACGGAATAGCTTGAAAATTAGTCTGTACATGAAGTAACTATCATAGTGCAAACTTTTTGTGGTCTGACAGTACCGTACTGAAAGTATTAGCTAAGGAGGAAAAAGCAAAAGCCAATCATGTTAATAAAGCACAACCAAGATACTCAAATAGAACAGTCACTAAGTGGTGTTAAAAAAATTCATCAAAAATGTTGAAAATTTTTTCCATCGGAGACTGCCACACCTACATGCTCAAACCATTTACCACTCCATCACTGCAGTCAGGTGCTCATCTCACTTAATTTCTTCCTTATAAATAAAAGTTATAGTCTATACTACTATGCATAGACACATAGTAATGATAGTCATTCATACTACTGTAAGACACAAGTACAAGGAAAAGTTAAGTTTAAAATAGAAATAAAAAGTAGTAAAACAAACCTACACCTGCAGATACACTGGTGGATACTTTAAAATCAGTTTGGCCATGACTAAATAGGGGATTAAATTACCACTACCATATCTGTAGACGTACATATAGGCAGCCTCCTTTGTTTCATTATTATCTAATCCAAAACAGCCCAGCTGTGAAAAGGGATGTAACCTTTCCAAAATAAAATATTAAGGTGGCAGCCAAGAATTGGCTACAAGTATAATGTCAATTGATTTGTCATATATCATGAAGTACATATAATATTATTATGTTGGCTATTGGTACATGGCCTCATTATTTGCCTGATATATACGTACATTTGTGCCCTCAGGCCTCATGTTTGGGCATACACATCAGGTAAATCACTTGGGCTCATGATACAACTATTATATTAATTAAAATCAGATTACTTACCCTCTGACAACACCATTGCACAATGAGCAGTTTTGACAAAGCAATCTTAAATGAGTGTTGTCTAAAGCACACTTGCTTTTGCACAGCAATATCTTCTGATATAAATATCTAATAAAATGCAACATACTCTGCCACTTTACAATGACTATTATAGCAAGGTATACTGTAATAGGTAAGAGGATCAATGTACAAGTAATCCCAATTATGACATCATTTGTAAAGGTAGTGGCTTCACTTGCTACGATCATCTGCAAGGCTACAACCAGCACTAAAAGTAGAAGAGTAAATCCATCCAGCTTGTTTAGTATGTCATTTTTGTATGGATGTGCCATGTAATTTAGGAGAGCAACAAAGAGGCACAAAATGATCAATATGTATAATGTAAGGTAAGTATCTGAAAAGTTAATGATTATAGTAACAAGTATTACTTGTCGAAACAACAAGTAAACAGCAGCAAACCAGCGATACTTGTCCTTGTAACATCCTTGAAACTGATCCAATAGTGGCTTTATTCTTATAAAGTTTATCTTGTGATTTATAAATGGCTCCATTAGTAGTATAAGTGGTAGGCCACCAATTATCATCAACTCATACAGTAATGCAATAATAACATATGCTATGTGGCGACCAGTGAAATATCTTATATCCGGTGACAAATAACAATATGTAGCATCAATGTCAGTAAACTTGATGTATCGCAGCATCTGTAATGCTGTGTCTGCTATTGATGTATATGTTAGGATCAGAATCAAGCAAATCCCACGAATGATACCTTTTCTAATGAATACTGCAAATTTTATAGAATGCCTAGCAAATACAGCAAGCATCACAAGTATCAGTAAGACTGCTGTTGGATGGATAGAGTATAATGCATACTGGTCTATTCCACTCATTCCTTTTATGAAGCAAAGTTTTCCAACAAATCCAGGGCTAAGTCTAACTATACTGGATAAAATATTCTCATATTTATGCATGCTATGAGAATAATTCCAAAGCTGTCTCAATAATGTATCAACTACACTATAATAATTGATAAATCCATAAAAGTATCCTATAGTAATTTGCATACGCATAAGACTGATTGTGGCTACAATAACAATCACCCACAGGAGAATGGTACACACAACCACCAGTATTGTCATCCTGAGAGTGCAGTCATCAGTATCAACACAAAAGTCAAACTCGTAAGATAGAGTATAATCATGAATACATTTTCCACATGCTGGACCAGTTCTGTGCTTGCCACACTGATCATCTGCATGTAATGGAAGCACAAATCTTCCTGGAGCTACCTCAACACGACTAAGTTGCAGTATTTGTTTGGACACAGTGATACTGTGGTAAATCCATCCACAATTCCAAACCAATGACTCTTCTTGATAGTTGTCTTAACACCAGTACACACAACAACATCATTGGTAGTGTAGCATCTACATTGAGAACTCCTTTCATCATATATGTATCCTAAATGACATGGTACCATATCTATGATTAATGTCATGTTGATTGCACCACTGTGTAGCTGTATCAACACTGAAGAATTCTGAGTCACTTTCTTCCCTTTGATACTGAATCCTTTCAACTCATTGTTAACTAAAACATACATTCCACCTTCAATTGTATAGTTGTCACAGTTTTTAGCACACACAATATAAAATCTTGTTACCTGTGCTGGTTTGTTGTTGTATCCTACAATCATTGCTTGAAGCCTAATTTTTTCACCCAGCATAATTCCCGTTAGTTTGCACAAGTTAAAGTCTTTGCTACAATTTACTGGTCCATCCAACTTCAGTTTCCATGGTTCAGTAGCTAACACTAGTGGCACATTTACCTTTGGAATAACAATAAAGTTTGTGGGAATGTGAAATAGAGATGTGACATCTGAAATATTTGAGGATCTATTCAGTGAATTAAAACTGTAAGTATTTTGGTAGAAAATTGCAGAGCCTGACAATAATGCTGTGTTGTTTGTCAATATTATATTTGAAATGGCAAGCTGATGTTTCATATGGTCGCAGAATAATCTGGTGTATACTGACATTATGCAATTGTGAATTTTGTGTACATATTTACTGCAAAAATTATTTGAAGGATAAAATAACCAATGACACTGCCTGTGATGAAGATTAGAAAGTCTAAATGCAACATACACCCCTCCACCATGGTAATTAGCAAAATTTTTGACAATATTAAAATTAAATGAAGAGTAGTTTAGTAGTAAATATGAGTCACTCAAATACAAAGCTGCTCCTGTGTCAGCCTGGTTGTACTGAAAAGAAACATTGCCTTTGCCAACTAATATCATATTGAAAAGTTTCACTGGAGTACCTGTATTATGTATAAATTTTGCATTTAGAATTAAAAATGCAGGTGCAAAGTACTGCATCTTACTTACAAATACAATGCTACCACCTTTATTATCCTTAAATATGCAATTATCAATTACCATCACATATGTCCTTGAGGTTTCACAGGTCAGAGAACCATATATAACAGTGCCAGAGCCAAACCCAATGTTGGACTCAAACTGTGAGCTACTAATGTAGCACTTGAACGTATGATGGAAAGTGCCAACTAGATAAAGTCCACCTCCATTGCTGGCATAAAGATTATTTTTAAAGTATAACTTTGATATATTTAATAAAATATTATCCTTGTAAATTGCAAATACAATGAATCCTCCCTCCTTACTTTTAGAATACCCAGAATTGTTCACAATTTTAACATTAAACAATGAAAATGATATATTGTCACTATTCATATGTAAATATATCAAAGCATTTCCTGAATTGCCACTAAAATTTGAATCTGAAATTCTAACCATGTTTGGAGATCTAATTAGCATTTCAATCACACTGAAACCAAATTGCAAATTATTGTTAAAGGTACAGTTGTGTACATATACATTGGCTGAAATTCCTCTTATGAAATAATCTAGTACATTGCGGCCATTACTGTTACCATAAAATAAGCATGATGATAACTTCAACAAAGGTGTACTTTCAGTTGAAATATATGATTTGGAATCGATAGTTATTTTCATTGCAGAACCAGAAACATACCACATAATGACACTATTCTTGTAAAATAACACTGTGTCAAATTGTATCATCGTATAGGTGTTAGCATTAATGCGAACTGCTGAACCACTACGACCACGATTATTTGAAAATATAGTATCCTTTATGCAAATGCTAACAGGCACTTTAATGCTCCTGTGCATGAACAGCAGGCCTGCTCCTTCTGCTATTTCACGGACTGCCAACTGATCAAAGTAATCATTGCTGGTTTCTTTGATGTTTCCGAAATGTCCGTTATTGTGTATTGTACAGTTTATAATGGTAATTGATGTAGCGTTAGTAGCTGTGATTATACTAATTCCACCAGTTACTGCAAAACTATTTGTTACACAGCGCTTTATTGCATGTTTAACAGAGTAGCAATAAATAGCTTCATAATTGGCATTGTTTAGAAACTTAGTATTCACAATTTCAACAAGGTTTGATATCATACGCAAAGACAAAGCATAAACGTTAGAAAATTGAAAAGTGCAATCTTTAAGAGACAAATTTGATAAAATACTAAAATTGATACCTCCAATCAGTTTCCGTCCATTAGGATCACCACACCCATCCCATGTGATCCCTTCAATAACAACATTACTACAGTTATTACAGGATACTCCACCAGTATTGTTACACATTACAATGGTGTTACCCTGTCCTCTTATTGTAATAGTATTAAGGTTGTGTAACTCTACTATTGTAGTTAATGGGACTGAGTTGGATGTTATGTTGACACAATCATTATTCTGTAAATGGTTTAGTACATAACCAAGTGAAGAACAAGGATAATCTCCTTCTAAACAACCTTCCATATCATTTCCATCAGTATTAATTGTGATGTCTCTTTTACATCCTACTATGTTCCCTTGAAGCAAGTTAAACAGCACCAGAAGAGAAGAAACAACTTTAATCATCTATTTGACACACACACACACACACACACACACACACACAAATTCATTAATTATTATGAACTCTTGTTAATAGTGATAATATTATATTAAAATTGTCTACAACTATAAACATCCATGCAATAATTTGTTTTCTTCAAAACTCTAGCTAAACGGTGATCTTATAACATCTGAACTGAACAATTTACTATTTACTTACCATAATATTCATATTAAATATATATATATATATATATATATAGCAATTCATATGCAAACTGTACCTGCATAATAGTGCAGCTGCTATGCATGCATGTGCCAAGATGTTTCTGTAGGTTATATAGCTGCCCGTGTACGCAAGAACATAAGCATTAAAAACATCTTTTGTGGTTTAATTTATATATGCAGTTTTGTTTCAATTTGATTATATATGACACTTTTGTGTTTGATCTATTTAGTGCAACGATAATGCTGAATTGATGGCTTCACAAACCAATTAGCTATTGTTATGTAGCGGTGTAACTTTCATTATTACATTCATCCTTAAATAAGACATGTTAATGTCTTTGAAACTGCATTGATACAGATCCTTTATTCTCTTGTAAACTTGTCATTGTAAATAGTGAGCTAGTAGCTACAAGGTGAAGATGTATACAAATATTATGAAACACAAATAATTATAATTATACCCTGAAAAATATATCAGTCCTGCAGGTCCAGTTTATGTGTAATTATATCTAAGCAAAAACAGTCAAGCTGTAAAAAAAGAGTGCGGCCCCCAAAAAGGCCAGGGTGAAAAAAGATGTGAAATCTAAGGTGAGAGAGAGGAGGCAATGCAAATTCACGTGCACCTGAATTGTTGTAATTAAATTGTTTGCCATTAACCTACCATCACAGCCATTTCTTGGCCACCACCTTAGATTTCACATTTTTTTTCACCCTGGCCTTTTTGGGGGCCGCACTCTTTTTTTACAGCTTGCAATTGGCTGTTTTGGTTTAGATATCACTTCTTTTTGTATTGCAAGCCACAAAACCAGGCCATAAACTGGCTTTGGTGCTTCCTTTTAACTTGTTCTTTTTTCTTTACTGCAGGAATTGTGGAAGAAAAGAAGTAATTCTTAGTATAGCTTTTTGTCTGATTTAATATTTGTATATTTAACACTGAATAAGGTGACTTTGTACATAACTGAACTGTAGCTGAAATTCTCATTGTTAGTAGCTGAACTCTTTTCAGGGTGACTTGTTTCAAGCTGTACTCTCTACATGGTAATTTGTTTCTAGAGCATACTTCTACAGGGTGATTTGTTTGTCGCTGATTCTCGGTTACTAACTTGTTTCTAGCTGATATCTCTACAGGGTGACTTGTTTCCAGTTGATATTTCTACAGGGTGATTTGTTTGTAGCTGATCTCTCTACAGGGTGACTTGTTTCTAGCTGAATTCTCTACTGGGTGACTTGCTCCTCCTAATTGATCTCTCTACATGGTGATTTGTTTCCAGCACTTATACTGGGTGAAGCTGATCACTTGTATTTAGCTGATGTCTCTACAGGTTGACTTGTTTTTAGCTGAACTCTCTACAGGGTGATCTTGTTCATGGCTGAACTCTCTACAGGATGATTTGTTTGCAGCTGAAATCTCTACATGATGTTTTCTTTGTAGCTGAACCTTCTACAGAGTGATTTCTTCTAGCTGACCTCTCTACAGGGTGACTTGTTTCTAGCCGATCTCTCTACTGGGTGACATGTTTGTTGCTGAACTCTCTACAAGGTGATCCTTCTAGCTGATCTCTCTACAGGATGACTTGTTTCTAGCTGAAATCTGTACAGGGTGATTTGTTTGTAGCTGAACTCTCTACAATTTGATTTCTTTGTAGCTGAGCTGTTTACAAGGTGACTTCTTCTAACTGATCTCTCTACAGGGTGAATTGATCAGAGCTGAACTGTCTACAGAGTGATTTGTTTGCAGCTGAACTCTCTATAGGGTGATTTGTTTGCAACTGATCTCTCCACAGGGTGATCTATTTATAGTTGAACTCTCTACAATTGGATTTGTTTGCAGCTGAACTCTCTACATGGTGGCTTCTTTGTAGCTGAACTCTCTACAAGGTAACTTATACTACCTGATCTCTCTACAGTGTGACTTGTTTCCAGCTGATCTGTGATTTGTTTGTAGCTGAACTCTGTACAGGCTGATTTGTTTGCAGCTGAACTCTCTACATGGCGGTTTCTTTGTAGCTGAACTCTCTACATGGTAACTTCTTCTAGATGATCTCTCTACAGGGTGACTTGTTTCTAGCTGATCTCTCTACAAGGTGATTTATTTGTAGCTTAACTCTCTACAATTTGATTTGTTTGCAGTTGAACTCTCTACATGGTGGTTTCTTTGTAGCCGAACTCTCTACAAGATAACTTCTTCTAGCTGATCTCTCTACAGGGTGACTTGTTTGGAGCAGAACTATCTGCAGGGTGATTTGTTTGTAGCTGAACTCTCTACAGGGTGATTTGGTTATAGTTGAACTCTCTCCAGGGTGATTTGCTTGCAACTGAACTCTCTACATGATACTGTCTTTGTAGTTGAACTCTCTACAAGATAACTTCTAGCTGATCTCCCTACAGGGTGAATTGTTTGTAGCCGAACGCTCTACACAGTGATCTGTTCGTAGATGAACTCTATACAGGGTGATTTGTTTGTAGCCGAACTCTCTATAAGGTGATCCTTCTAACTGAACTCTCTACAGGGTGATCTGTTTGTAGCTGAACTTCCTACAGGGTAATTTGTTTGCAGATGCACTATAAATTCAAATGGGTACAAATGATCCAAATTTTTGGGTTGTTTTACCTGCAATTCAAATGACCGATTTTTTGGTAGTAATGACCCAAGGATGTACTTGGTTATTTTAACTTTGTAAGATATAGTCATATTACCCAGATGCCCTAAAGTCACTTCAACCTCTAGCCAAGTGTTTGAAATAACCTTGCCATCATGGTTATTTTAACCATCTGTGGTAAAATTAACTTACGTCACAAAATATTTGTTTATTTGTTTGTTTACATTAATTAACAAGTCAGTCATCATTAGTAATTACATACATCAAGACACACGGTAGTGTGTCGTGCGGCCCAAGAGCCGGCGTGTAACACCCGTGAGTATATTGACAGGAAGCCGGAAAGAAAACGCAATTTTCGCACCTCCGTAGCTCTGTGCTTCCTTGATGAAACAAGACAATTTTTGCTGTGGACATGCCCTCCAACTGCAGCACTCCACATTCCAAATTTGAGCGAAATCGCTTCGTGCGTTCCCGAGATATGCGACTTCAAAAATTGGCTCAGTTTCTTCGTGTTTTTTTTTTCTTCTTATTTTTCTTTTTCTTGTCGCACACTTACAAAAACTGCTATAAAACTCGAACGCCATATCCGATTGCCTTGAAATTTGGCGCACAGAAGGAGGATATAAAGGCGCATCCCAGTACCAACTTTGGCTGGAATACGATAAACAGGCAAAGAGTTATGAGCGATTATTCACGAAAAATAACACCAATATGTTGTCACGCCTACAGGGTAAACCGCGTATGGGAAGAAGCTGAAAATCGGTGGGTGAATAGGTTAACTATTGAACCTCAAACCTTTTGTGGTTTGAAAGAAATCGAGCTAAAAACCAGGAAGATACAACGAAAAAACCAACAGTGTGTAACAATTACGCAATCGAGATCAGCTAATAAAAAAACGACTGCTTGCCACGCCTACCAGATAAACCGCTTGGGGTAATGCTTTGAAAATCGTTGTACAGATGGAGTAATCATCTTAGAAAGGCTCATCAATGGTGTAGAAGAATCAGACTAAGCCACGGAGTTATAACACGAAATCCAACTTGGTGTAGCAAGTACGAGATCGAGATACTCTAATAGAGCAGTCATCCTAATAGAGCAGTCACCCTGAAGAGAATTCAAGAGATCAGCTAGAAATAAGAAACCTGTATAGAGATCAGCTACACACAAGTCACCCTGTAGAGAGATCAGCTAGAAGAAGTTACCTTGTAGGGAGTTCATGCAACTATGGAAAGAGATAGTTCAGCTAGAAAAAAATCACCTTGTAGAGTTCAGCTACAAAGAAACCACCATGTAGAGAGTTCAGCTACAAACAAATCGCCCTGTGAAGAGATCAATAGAAGAAGTTACCTTGCAGAGAGTTCAGCTACAAAGAAACCATCATGTAGAGAGTTCAGCTACAAACAAATCTCCCTGTAGAGAGATTAGCTAGAAGAAGTTACCTTGTAGAGAGTTCAGCTACAAAGAAACCATCATGTAGAGAGTTCAGCTACAAACAAATCTCCCTGTAGAGAGATCAGCTAGAAGAAGTTACCTTGTAGATCGTTCAGCTACAAACAAATCACCCTGTAGAGAGATCAGCTAGAAGAAATTACTTTGTAGAGAGTTCAGCTACAAAGAAACCACCATGTAGAGAGTTCAGCTGCAAAGAAATCACCCTGTAGAAAATACAGCCACAAACAAATTGCCCTGTAGAAAGATCAGTTAGAAGAAGTTACCTTTTAGAGAGTTCAGCTACAAAGAAACCACCCTGTAGAGAGATCAGCTAGAAGAAGTTACCTTATAGATCGTTCAGCTACAAACAAATCACCCTGTAGAGAGATCAGCTAGAAGAAGTTACCTTGTAGAGAGTTCAGCTACAAAGAAACCATCATGTAGAGAGTTCAGCTACAAACAAATCTCCCTGTAGAGAGATCAGCTAGAAGAAGTTACCTTGTAGATCGTTCAGCTACAAACAAATCACCCTGTAGAGAGATCAGCTAGAAGAAATTACTTTGTAGAGAGTTCAGCTACAAAGAAACCACCATGTAGAGAGTTCAGCTGCAAAGAAATCACCCTGTAGAAAATACAGCCACAAACAAATTGCCCTGTAGAAAGATCAGTTAGAAGAAGTTACCTTTTAGAGAGTTCAGCTACAAAGAAACCACCCTGTAGAGAGATCAGCTAGAAGAAGTTACCTTATAGATCGTTCAGCTACAAACAAATCACCCTGTAGAGAGATCAGCTAGAAGAAGTTACCTTGTAGAGAGTTCAGCTACAAAGAAACCACCATGTAGAGAGTTCAGCTGCAAAGGAATCACCCTGTATAAAATTCTGCCACAAACAAATCACCCTGTAGAAAGATTAGTTAGAAGAAGTTACCTTGCAGAGAGTTCAGCTACAAAGAAACCATTTTGTAAAGTGCTCAGCTGCAAACAAATCACCTGTACAGAATTCAGCTACGAACAAATCACCCTGTAGAGAGATCAGCTAGAAGAAGTTACCTTGTAGATAGTTCAGCTACAAACAAATCTCCCTGTAGAGAGATCAGCTAGAAGAAATTACCTTGTAGAGAGTTCAGCTACAAAGAAATCACCCTGTAGAAAGATCAGTTAGAAGAAGTTACCTTTTAGAGAGTTCAGCTACAAAGAAACCATTCTGTAAAGAGCTCAGCTGCAAACAAATCACCTGTACAGAATTCAGCTACAAACAAATCACCCTGTAAAGAGATCAGCTAGAAGAAATTACCTTGTAGATAGTTCAGCTACAAATAAATCACCCTGTAGAAAGATCAGTTAGAAGAAGTTACTTTGTAGAGAGTTCAGCTACAAAGAAACCATTTTGTAAAGAGCTCAGCTGCAATCAAATCACCTGCACAGAATTCAGCTACAAACAAATCACCCTGTAGAGAGATCAGCTAGAAGAAGTTACCTTGTAGATAGTTCAGCTACAAACAAATCTCCCTGTAGAGAGATCAGCTAGAAGAAATTACCTTGTAGAGAGTTCAGCTACAAAGAAACCATCATGTGGAGAGTTCAGCTGCAAAGAAATCACCACTGCCCAAATTTCAAGGCAATAGCTCTTTCCAATCTGAAGTTATCAATTGTCAAAGTTGGCAAATTGGATGTGTGTGGAAGGCCCCTTTTCGCAAATCCGGTCACATATATATTATATATATAATATGTACATTTACTGATAAAATATTTAAAGTACATTTACTTCATCTTTTCTTCTTCCTGTAGTAAAGAAAAAAAACATAGGTTAAAAAAGTCCAAAAGCTGGCCATAGGCCGGCTTTGGGGTATACAAATACAAAAAGAAATGAAATCTAATCTAAAACAGCCAAGCTGTAAAAAAAGTGTGCGGCCCTCAGAAAGGCTATGGTGAAAAAAGATGTGAAATCCAAGGTGGCGGCCAAGAAATGGCTGTGATGGTAGGTTAATGGTAAAAATTTTATTAACGACAATTCAGGTGAATTTTTGTGCCGCTTCACAAAATTTACCTGAATTGTCATTATTAAAATTTTTACCATTAACCTACCATCACAGCCATTTCTTGGCCGCCACCTTGGATTTCACATCTTTTTTCACCATAGCCTTTCTGAGGGCCGCACACTTTTTTTACAGCTTGGCTGTTTTGGATTAGATTAATCTATCCAGGGCCGCCCAGAGAAATTAAGGGGCCCAGGGCAAAGAGTTAAAGTGGGGCCCTTCACCCAAGTTGTAAGTTGAAGACCAAAAAAAAAAAGAAAAAAAAAGGTCACAACCTGCTGACAATGACAATAACTACCCATCACCAACCACATCTCCTTATCTATGGGCTTGCTACACTGCTCCTCTGAAGAATACTGTGACTGCTCTATTGGAGTATTTGGATCTGACTGCTCTGTTGGGGTATATCGATCTTTTGGGCAGGTGTTCATGGGGCCTCCTGGCAAAATGCCCCAGTTGCCCCCCCCCCCCCCCCCTGTGGGCGGCCCTGAATCTATCTGTGACACATATATTCACAATAATTGTTACATACTGCATCTTAACACTTTAAATGTACCTGATCTTATAGGGTTTTCAAATTGTATATAAAACCTATGTTCTCCACGTTCACTTTTGATTGTGGGATGTATAATTATGTAACACAAACATTATAACGACTAGTGTACTGTAAATTTAACCATGTAGCTGGTCATCTAATCTGTGCCATAATAGATTTGACCATACACACTGAAATTACCCAAATATGTTATTTCAACATCCTAAGTGAACAGTTATATTGACTTACCCTAGTTATTTTGACCAATTTAGTCCAAAAGCCTACCCTAGTTATAATCACTTTTAGATGGTCATTTTAACAAAAAAGTTTGTAGTTTAAATTTACCCATGGAGGTTGAATTGATCCATTTGAATTTACTGTGTGAACTCTCTACATGATGGTTTCTTTGTAACTGAACTCTCTACATGTAGGTAACTTCTTCTAGCTGATCTCTCTACAGGGAGCTGATCTCTGGATGACATGTTTCTAGCTGAATTCTCTATAGGGTTATCTGTTTGTAACAGAACTCTCTACAGGGTGATTTGTTTGTAGCTGAACTCTCTACAAAATGATTTGTCTCTAGCTGATCTCTCTATAGGGTTACTTGTTTGTAGCTGAATTCTCTACAGGATGGTTTCTTTGTAGCTGAATTCTCTACAGGATGGTTTCTTTGTAGCTGATCTGTCTACAGGGTGACTTGTTTCTAGCAACTCTCTACAGGTGATTTGTTTGCAGCTGAACTCTCTACATGGTGGTTTTTTTCGTAGCTGAACTCTCTACAGAATGACTTACTTGTAGCTGAACATTGTATAAAGTAACTTGTTTGTAGCTGATCTCAATAGGTTAGCTAGCTTGTGTATACAGATGAACTCTCTACTGGGTAGTTTCTTTGTAGCTGAACTCTCTACTCAGTGACTTGTTTGTAGCTGAAGTCTCTACAGAGTGACTTATTGTAGCTGAACTCCCTACAAAATAACTTGCAGTGTATATAATTTTACAATGGAGTAAATTAAAAATGTATAGCTGAATGCTCTATTAGGGTGACTGTTCTATTAGAGTATCTCGATCTCGCATTTGTTAGACGTAGTTTGCTTTCGAATCATAACTCAGACAGTGGTTTGTAATCCAATTTTTCTGTACTACTGCAAGGACTTTCTACGATAATTATTCCAGCTGCACACCGATTTATAGCTCATTGCTCTAAGCGGTTTGCCTGGTAGGCGTGAAAACTGCAGCACATGTTGCTGCAGACCTTCAGTGCTGGTCACTGTAAAGCATTAATACAATAATACAATACAATAATACAAAAACTAATAGTTTTTATTCATAAAAATCGATCGCGGAATTGTGACACAGGTTGGGTTTTGTGTCATATCTCGATGGCCTTTAGCTCGATTCTTTTCAAACCACAAAAAGGCACTCCTACGATAGTTACTCCATCTACATAGCAATTTTCAGCTCATTCCTTCAAGCGGTTTACCCTGTAGGCGTGACAGACCTCCGACCTTATTTATGCGAATAATCGGTTATTTCTACCAAACTTGGTACTGAGATTCGCCTTAATCAGCCCTTTAAGTTTGCGAAATTTCAGTCCGATTGCAGCACGAATTCGTGTTTATTGCGGATTTTGCAGAGTGTGCGAAAAGAAGCAGAAGAAAAAAAGCCCAAACTTTGGCGGCTCGTATCTCGGAAATGGCTGGAGCGATCTTCTTCAAATTTGGAATGTAGACTCCCCTACCTAGCCGGCAATTTTGTAGCAAATTTGGTTTCAATCGGATATGAGATCACAGAGCTACAAAGGTGTGAAAATCGAGTTTTCTTTCTTCCTGTTAATATACTCACGGTGTGGCGCGCCGGCTTCTTGGGCCGCACGACACATTATCGTGTGTCTTGATATAGCAATAAATTATGGAATGCTCATGTACTTTAAAAGTGATTAAATGTTGTTGATGTTTAATGCTTGGTTCCCAATATTTATGATTTAGTTAATAGTCCTGCACATAAAGCAGGTACCAATGTAGTTTGGCGTCGCCCGCCCCTTCGCAAAAAGTAAGGGTCTGGAGAAATACAAATACCTAATCATTTCAAAAGGAATTCAATTAGACAGCGCACGTAATGCTTGTTACGTCAGATAATTGCACTTCAATTCGAACAAAAGCATTGTGTTGCCAAGGCAATTTCTGTATGAACGTCATTGGCATGCACTAATTGGCTAGCGCCAAATCTGGGCGCTAGAAATGATTTATTTCACCAGACCCTTACTTTATGCGAAGGGGCGGGCGGCGCCAGACTAGTACCAATGCTGGTATTATATACAAATACAAGGAATCTTACTTGGGGATCATAGAATTCCATAACCAGCATGAGTTTTTCTCAAGTTAATGTTTCTGGTCGTACCAACTCCCCAGTAATCACAATGATATATAGAAACTCATAATTATTACATATATACTACACTAAATTGTTAGGTTTATTACAGTAGCTATACACTAGACTATATAAACTGCTGTACAAAAAAAAACTGTCAAAAGAGTAAAAATACATTTTTTAAATTAAATGAATGATGCATTATAGAAGAGACTCTTGGTAGTGATGGTGGTGTGAAGAAAGAAAATCATGATCACAATCAGCAGATAATTCATTTTGCCTGTAAAATGTAAGAATGCACACACACACACACGCACACACACATGTAGGTGTAGCTACGTATTGTACTTCTCCACGTTATATATGTAACAAACATAATATGAATAATAGGTATGCAGATTATTACTTTCGGATAACTTGAAAGTATATTACAGTACAAAATTAATAATTGTTAATGCATTATGAATTAGCTACCTTTTTTCTGGAAAGAACCACAGCCAGAATAGTAGAGTGGCTAAGTAACATATTTGGATGAAATTGTTCACTTTTAAATGCACCTATTTTCTGTGGAAGTTGAGTAAGGTATACTAAATCATTTGAGGTGTGGTGTCATGTCAAAAGCATTGCCTTAGGGCATGTTTAGAAACTTTAAAACTAAGTTATAAGCCCATTTCCTGCTGGTCAATAAACCAACAATAATTGCAATCCAAATCTTTTTTTGCTTAAATAGCATGAATGTATTTCAAATTTACAAGTGTAATCATAAAATCTTTTAAATGTGGTAAATATAACTCTTTCTAAACTCTTCTAATGGAGCCAATAATATTATTTCAGTGCAGAAACAATCCAATAGAAATAATGTATTGACCATCCCTTGCTAGTCTATATAATGCAGATTCAAAGTTTCAGTATACTAAGCACATTTATGGCTTCACAGATACATTTTCTATTGGTTATAATTATTGTCAGGCTCTGTATGATTAGTGATTTTAATGGTACCATATCTAATATGAAAATTAATAGTACGAGTCAAGTAAATATTGTACCAAGTTTGGTGCTTTATCAAAAAGTGAACAATTTTTTCAATTATGATTAGCTGCTCTACTAGAGTTTAATTTCATAAATCTATCCATGATTGTTCTAGGACACTCTATATGCATTGTAATAGAAGTCATCAGAAACAATGTGTGCTCTATTTGAGTACCACAAAAATAATAGTCAAAGTTATACCATACAAACATACACAAGAGTCATGCAATAAAGATACTCTAGTAGAACGGTTGGCTTCCTTGAGAATTTTAGTCACACCTACTGGCTAAATCACTTATACAAACTACATGAATCTTGCATGTGTCAGGTAACTATCAAGGTACAAACCTTTAGTAATGTATATAATGGAAATTTGTTTGAGTTATAATGTGAAAACCAATCACCCGAGTTAAGCATGTAGCAAATGCATTTCAAGATCATACATGTAACAAATATCCCTAAATAGAGTAGTCATACCATATATAGAAACAACAAAATACAAAAATTCATTTCAAAATAGTACATATTTCTAGTTTTTCTGCTTACCTGTAGAAAAAACTGGCATATAAAATACAAGAAGAAAATAATATCTAATTCAAAACAGCCAAGCAGTGAAAAAGGGTGAGGCCTTCCAAAAATAGACCAGTAAGTGATATCAAATTAAAGAGGTGACGGCCAATAAATGGCTGAAATGATATTATACTGTCACTTAATTTGTGACATTACAAATTAATTGGAATAATATCATTGCAGCAATTTCTTGGCCACCACCTTTGATATTTTGATATCAGATCTTTTCTTGGAAGCCTGCACTCTTACGTTTTTAATTAGATGATTTACATGGCTAAAACTAGCCATTCCATATTAAAATGGTGTATGTCCCCTTTTCCACTGATCATGACCCCTTCATATTAACAATTTTTGCTGTGGAAATTCCCTCGGTGGTAGGGCACATCCAATATATTTCAAATCTAAGTCAGATATGCCCAGCCATCACTGAGATATGTGCCTTCAAAGTTTGTCTTACTTTCTTTGACTTTTTCTTTTTAATTTTCTTTTTTTTGAAAAATCTCAACACCTCACACATGCTTTAATTGATTTACTTCAAATTTGGTAGACATAAATAGCATTCTGTAGCATATTTACAATCCAATTTTCATACAGATCAGATTAAGAACAAGGAGTTTTGCACAATTTTTTGAAAAATTTGCAAAAGCGGTTTATTGTTATGCCTATAGGGTAATGACCTTACGGAATAGCTTGAAAATTAGTCTGTACATGAAGTAACTATCATAGTGCAAACTTTTTGTGGTCTGACAGTACCGTACTGAAAGTATTAGCTAAGGAGGAAAAAGCAAAAGCCAATCATGTTAATAAAGCACAACCAAGATACTCAAATAGAACAGTCACTAAGTGGTGTTAAAAAAATTCATCAAAAATGTTGAAAATTTTTTCCATCGGAGACTGCCACACCTACATGCTCAAACCATTTACCACTCCATCACTGCAGTCAGGTGCTCATCTCACTTAATTTCTTCCTTATAAATAAAAGTTATAGTTTACTATGCATAGAAACATAGTAATGATAGTCATTCATACTACTGTAAGACACAAGTACAAGGAAAAGTTAAGTTTAAAATAGAAATAAAAAGTAGTAAAACAAACCTACACCTGCAGATACACTGGTGGATACTTTAAAATCAGTTTGGCCATGACTAAATAGGGGATTAAATTACCACTACCATATCTGTAGACGTACATATAGGCAGCCTCCTTTGTTTCATTATTATCTAATCCAAAACAGCCCAGCTGTGAAAAGGGATGTAACCTTTCCAAAATAAAATATTAAGGTGGCAGCCAAGAATTGGCTACAAGTATAATGTCAATTGATTTGTCATATATCATGAAGTACATATAATATTATTATGTTGGCTATTGGTACATGGCCTCATTATTTGCCTGATATATACGTACATTTGTGCCCTCAGGCCTCATGTTTGGGCATACACATCAGGTAATCACTTGGGCTCATGATACAACTATTATATTAATTAAAATCAGATTACTTACCCTCTGACAACACCATTGCACAATGAGCAGTTTTGACAAAGCAATCTTAAATGAGTGTTGTCTAAAGCACACTTGCTTTTGCACAGCAATATCTTCTGATATAAATATCTAATAAAATGCAACATACTCTGCCACTTTACAATGACTATTATAGCAAGGTATACTGTAATAGGTAAGAGGATCAATGTACAAGTAATCCCAATTATGACATCATTTGTAAAGGTAGTGGCTTCACTTGCTACGATCATCTGCAAGGCTACAACCAGCACTAAAAGTAGAAGAGTAAATCCATCCAGCTTGTTTAGTATGTCATTTTTGTATGGATGTGCCATGTAATTTAGGAGAGCAACAAAGAGGCACAAAATGATCAATATGTATAATGTAAGGTAAGTATCTGAAAAGTTAATGATTATAGTAACAAGTATTACTTGTCGAAACAACAAGTAAACAGCAGCAAACCAGCGATACTTGTCCTTGTAACATCCTTGAAACTGATCCAATAGTGGCTTTATTCTTATAAAGTTTATCTTGTGATTTATAAATGGCTCCATTAGTAGTATAAGTGGTAGGCCACCAATTATCATCAACTCATACAGTAATGCAATAATAACATATGCTATGTGGCGACCAGTGAAATATCTTATATCCGGTGACAAATAACAATATGTAGCATCAATGTCAGTAAACTTGATGTATCGCAGCATCTGTAATGCTGTGTCTGCTATTGATGTATATGTTAGGATCAGAATCAAGCAAATCCCACGAATGATACCTTTTCTAATGAATACTGCAAATTTTATAGAATGCCTAGCAAATACAGCAAGCATCACAAGTATCAGTAAGACTGCTGTTGGATGGATAGAGTATAATGCATACTGGTCTATTCCACTCATTCCTTTTATGAAGCAAAGTTTTCCAACAAATCCAGGGCTAAGTCTAACTATACTGGATAAAATATTCTCATATTTATGCATGCTATGAGAATAATTCCAAAGCTGTCTCAATAATGTATCAACTACACTATAATAATTGATAAATCCATAAAAGTATCCTATAGTAATTTGCATACGCATAAGACTGATTGTGGCTACAATAACAATCACCCACAGGAGAATGGTACACACAACCACCAGTATTGTCATCCTGAGAGTGCAGTCATCAGTATCAACACAAAAGTCAAACTCGTAAGATAGAGTATAATCATGAATACATTTTCCACATGCTGGACCAGTTCTGTGCTTGCCACACTGATCATCTGCATGTAATGGAAGCACAAATCTTCCTGGAGCTACCTCAACACGACTAAGTTGCAGTATTTGTTTGGACACAGTGATACTGTGGTAAATCCATCCACAATTCCAAACCAATGACTCTTCTTGATAGTTGTCTTAACACCAGTACACACAACAACATCATTGGTAGTGTAGCATCTACATTGAGAACTCCTTTCATCATATATGTATCCTAAATGACATGGTACCATATCTATGATTAATGTCATGTTGATTGCACCACTGTGTAGCTGTATCAACACTGAAGAATTCTGAGTCACTTTCTTCCCTTTGATACTGAATCCTTTCAACTCATTGTTAACTAAAACATACATTCCACCTTCAATTGTATAGTTGTCACAGTTTTTAGCACACACAATATAAAATCTTGTTACCTGTGCTGGTTTGTTGTTGTATCCTACAATCATTGCTTGAAGCCTAATTTTTTCACCCAGCATAATTCCCGTTAGTTTGCACAAGTTAAAGTCTTTGCTACAATTTACTGGTCCATCCAACTTCAGTTTCCATGGTTCAGTAGCTAACACTAGTGGCACATTTACCTTTGGAATAACAATAAAGTTTGTGGGAATGTGAAATAGAGATGTGACATCTGAAATATTTGAGGATCTATTCGGTGAATTAAAACTATAAGTATTTTGGTAGAAAATTGCAGAGCCTGACAATAATGCTGTGTTGTTTGTCAATATTATATTTGAAATGGCAAGCTGATGTTTCATATGGTCGCAGAATAATCTGGTGTATACTGACATTATGCAATTGTGAATTTTATGTACATATTTACTGCAAAAATTATTGGGAGGATAAAATAACCAATGGCATTGCCTGTGATGAAGATTAGAAAGTCTAAATGCAACATATACCCCTCCACCATGGTAATTAGCAAAATTTTTGACAATATTAAAATTAAATGAAGAATAGTTTAGTAGTAAATATGAGTCAGTCAAATACAAAGCTGCTCCTGTGTCAGCCTGGTTGTACTGAAAAGAAACATTGCCTTTGCCAACTAATATCATATTGAAAAGTTTCACTGGAGTGCCTGTATTATGTATAAATTTTGCATTTAAAATTAAAAATGCAGGTGTGAAATACTGCATCTTGGTTACAAATACAATGCTACCACCTTTATTATCCTTAAAAATGCAATTATCAATTACCATCACATATGTCCTTGAGGTTTCACAGGTCAGAGAACCATATATAACAGTACCAGAGCCAAACCCAACGTTGGCCTCAAACTGTGAGCTACTAATGTAGCACCTGAACGTATGACGGAAAGTGCCAATTAGATAAAGTCCACCTCCATTGCTGGCATAAAGGTTATTTTTAAAATATAGCTGTGATATGTTTACTAAAATATTATCCCTGAAAATTGCAAACACAATGAATCCTCCCTCCTTACTTATACAATATCCAGAATTGTTTACAATTTTAACATTAAACAATGAAAATGAAATGTTGTCACTAATCATGTGCAAATATATCAAAGCATCTCCTGAATTATCACTAAAATTTGAATCTGAAATTCTAACCATGTTTGTAGACCTAATTAGCATTTCAATCATACTGAAACCAAAGTGCAAATTATTGTTAAAGGTATAGTTGTGTACATATACATCGGCTGAAATTCCTCTTATGAAATAGTCTAGTACATTGCGGCCATTACTGTTACCATAAAATAAGCATGATGATAACTTCAACGAAGGTGTACTTTCAGTTGAAATATATGATTTGCAATCCATAGTTATTTTCATTGCAGAACCAGAAACATACCACATAATGACACTATTCTTGTAAAATAACACTGTGTCAAATTGTATCATCGTATAGGTGTTAGCATTAATGCGAATTGCTGAGCCACTACGACCACGATTGTTTGAAAATATAGTATCCTTTATGCAAATGCTAACAGACACTTTAATGCTCCTGTGCATGAACAGCAGGCCTGCTCCTTCTGCTATTTCACGAACTGCCAACTGATCAAAGTAATCATTGCTGGTTTCTTTGATGTTTCCGAAATGTCCATTATTGTGTATTCTACAGTTTAAAATGATAAATGACGTAGCATTAGTAGCTGTGATTATACTAATTCCACCAGTTACTGCAAAACTATTTGTTACACAGCGCTTTATTGTATGTCTAACAGAGTAGCAATAAATAGCTTCATAATTGGCATTGTTTAGAAACTTAGTGTTCACAATTTCAACAAGGCTTGATATCATACGCAAAGACAAAGCGTAAACTTTAGAAAATTGAAAGGTGCAATTTTTAAGAGACAAATTTGATAAAATACTAAAATTGACACCTCCAATCAGTTTCCGTCCATTAGGATCACCACACCCATCCCATGTGATCCCTTCAATAACAACATTACTACAGTTATTACAGGATACTCCACCAGTATTGTTACACATTACAATGGTGTTACCCTGTCCTCTTATTGTAATAGCATTAAGGTTGTGTAACTCTACTATTGTAGTTAATGGGACTGAGTTGGATGTTATGTTGACACAATCATTACTCTGTAAATGGTTTAGTACATAACCAAGTGAAGAACAAGGATAATCTCCTTCCAAACAATCCTGAGTATCATTTCCATTTGTGTTAACAGTGGTCACTCTCATACATCCTGTTATGTTTACTTGAAGTAAGTTTAATAGCGCCAGAAAAGAAGAAACCATTTTAATCATCTATTTGATGCATAAACAAATTTATTATTAAAACCTGATCTATATTATAACTTTATAGTATTATGTATCACAATCATGTATATTTAGCTATATATATTATATATATATATATAGCACTATTACTTTGCTTTTTAATGAATTGCGATATATGTGACTGGATTTGTGAAAAGTGGTGGTCTTCCACACACATCCAACTCTATATGAACTTGGGAGACCAACTCAGTGTTCTGCTAACACATAAACCTCCATCCATTAAGCTATGTTGCTACTCACTACTGAGCAAATTTCAAGTCAATATAATTATAGATTTTTACCATCTAAGTTATTAATCGTCAAAGTTGGTAAACTGTATCTGTGTTGAAGACACCTTTTTCACAAATCCAGTCACATAATTATATTTTTGTCTGCCACTAAATAACCAAACATCCATGTGATGTGTACGGCAAACAAATGATTTGTTTTCTTGAGAAACTTTTGCTAAAAACATGTGCACATGTATAGTGATCTACTTAACATCTGAACTGAACATTGTACATTTACTTACCATAATATACTTCTGATGCAAACTGTATACACATAATACAGTATGTACCATGTTTTAATTCTGTAGGTTATATCGTTACATGTGTATAAATGTGCAAGCATTACTGAACACAAGCAAAAAAACATCTTTTATAGTATATATAACGTGACACCTTTGTGATAATCTATTTAGTGCAATTGTAATGCTGAATTGATGGCTTCACAATGCAACTTTCATTATTACATTCATCCTTAATAGGAGTGTTAATGTTTTCAAAACTGTATTAATACAGCAGGGGCAGGGTTTCTGAAGTTTCCAGAACTGGTCAATTATATTCAGGAATTTTGCATTGATTTGCAAAGGTACCAAATAGTCCAAATATTAATACTCTTATAGAACAGACAACTACCCTAAAAGAACAGTCACAATTTGTAGTAGTTTTAATTTTGCTTAGTTTACCTGTACCAACACAGTAAAATTCACATATCAGAGCTGAAATTTTTCCTTGGAGCATGCCCCCAGAATCACATCCATATCTATGTCTGTTGTATGTTTCAAATTTCACACAGCTCCACATCTTAACTTTTTAGCCTGTTCCTGATACTATATACCAGCAGAAGCAAGCAAAAGCAGCTTGTATCAATCAATTCCTAAAATTCATTTAAAATGTCAGCTTTCAAGATTTTTATGGTGAAAATTGTTATCAAATTCTATCTCAGAATGTATAATTTCCCCAGTGGGAGCATGTCCCAAGACCAGGGCCGCCCAGAGAAATTAAGGGGCCCAGGGCAAAGAGTTAAAGTGGGGCCCTTCACCCAAGTTGTAAGGTGAAGACCAAAAAAAAAAAAAAAAAAAAAAAAAAAAAAGGTCACAACCTGCTGGCAATGACAATAACTACCCAGCACCAACCATATCTCCTTATCTATAAGCTTGCTACACTGCTCCTCTGAAGAATACTATGACTGCTCTATTAGAGTATTTAGATCTGACTGCTCTATTAGAGTATATCGATCTTTTAAACAGGTATTCAGGGGGCCCTTCATGGGGCCTCCTGGGGCCCCTTTCAGGTTGGGGCCCGGGGAAAAATGCCCCAGTTGCCCCCCCCTGTGGGCGGCCCTGCCCAAGACCCACTGTACATGTAACGGAAATTTGGAAACCAGATTGGGATGAACACACTGGACCTACAGGACTAACACTTGTTCCTCAGGTATAATTATTTGTGAATGTTTGTATACATCTTCACCTTGTAGCTACTAGTTAACCCTGCATGCATGTCATGACCACATGGATATAACATTTGTCTGTCATGGTATATACCTATTAGAAATTCACTTGGGGTTTGGACCAATCATGTCTTTATTATTATGTTTATCTACTAATGTATTAGTGGTATAGACGGGTTGCCTATTTAGGGCGTGTCCCTTGTGTAACGCAAGAAAACGCGACTTTCCGTTTTACGCATGATTACAATGTTGGTCAAGAAGTCAACAAAAAACCCATTTTTTTAAATAGTTTGACAAACGTTTTTGATTCTTCAAAGGTACAAGGTGAGTTAAAATCATCCAGTCTATCATTCTAAGTAGTAGCAAAGTCTTACAAAGAATGTTTTCAGCGAGTTTTATCGCTTTCCAAAAACCCGAGATTGAGAGAAAATCATCTTCTCGCACAGCCTTCACCTTACACGCTGGATATGTTATAGCTCGAACCTTTCTCTATAACATACTTTCTGTTCTGAAGGCTGGCTAACTCTTGCTTGCTAAAGTTAACCGAAACGTTCATTTTCTCCAATAGCCGTAATACATTTTTGACTTAGCGAACTCGGAAAGTATGTGGAAAATTTACGGCAAAACGACCACGCCTTAAAAAGGCAACCCGTCTATAGTCTTTGCCTACAATTACTCAATTTCCTAGTGTGTTCTGTGTAGGGATGCGGCGATTATGCCGGCATAATTTCGGGCATAATAGGTATGTGTGGGAATCAGGAATTATGCTAGCATTTTCAGGTGATTATAAAGCTTTAACAGTAGGAAAATCTTCAGATTGCACAATTCCGTTAAAAAAAGATCGAGATACTCTAATAGAGCAGTCAGAAACTCTAATAGAACAGTCACTGAATATTATTTACTATAATAAAGCAATCACATTGAAACGAAATACTCTAATACAGCAACCAGCAAGACTATTGGAAGTTTAAACATCAATAAAAATGGTCTGGTACAGCAATAAACTGGCATTATGGTAGCATAATTTTGGGAATAATGGGCAATTCTCAAAAGCATAATAGGTGATTTTCTGAGCACTGCTCAAAAGCATAATGCTCAATTTTTGGAGCATAATAGCCTCATGCCTAGTTCTGTGTGCCCAAGTATGTATGTAAGTAGGTAGCTATGTTGTTCAGAATAAGTATATATGTAGTCAGGGTAACTGGTGTCAAAGGTCTTGTGCAATAAGTAACACATTTAGCTACTAACACTAAACTTGAGACAAGTCTTCTTGAAAATCCTTTATGCTATTAATAACTCTGTAAAGCACAGTCATCAGCAAATAAATGAAGTGGTGAGCTGATGCTCTTGGTACAGGTGTAATACCATTAAATTTTATGCATGTCAGTGACAATTGTAGTTCTAGAATCAGCAAATATATATTAATAGGTAAATGCTACATGATTGGATTGTGTGTGTGCTTTATAGTAGAGTAAATTAGCATCAAAATTTGAGGAAATTATTATGAAGCGAATAAAAGCACCATTTTTCTGAAGGTTTTTTAAAGCATTTGGACCATTTTTAGAAGGGATGCCACACCCCCATTGTTATTGGTCACTGCTTGTAGCATAAAATCTAACTACTCTAACAGAGCAGTCAAGCACTAACAGATATATTGTAAATATTTCTTTCAATAAGCTGTAGTTAATAATTCATCTGTAAAAACACAATAAGAACAGTAAAATGTCACAATAGGCTTTCTATAGTCTATAATATTCCTGGGGAAGATGACCCCAGACCCCAGAATGGCATCTGCTGTATCATTCAAACTTCACTGTGTAATGTCATTTTACTGTATCCCCACACTGCATGTTAAGAGAATAGGGATAAGGAAAGCAGCACTTTCTTTGGCTTCTCTTTACCTTGTTTATTCAGTGTACAGTAATTCTAATTTTTGACCTGTTTGCCCTTAAACTTGTCAATCTCATGGTAGGACAGCATATCGTAACAGTTTACATCTTTGGTGTACTTCCAACTAACATTTATATGTGACATAATTACATTGATGGTCTATATGTAAAAGCAGTAGTGATAACTTGTATGTAGTCAATGAAGTGAAATAATTTTTAAACTGCAAATAATGTTAAACTTTACATTCTACAGTCTTATCTGCAGCATACTCTTAACTGAGGTGGGTTATCTTCTAAAGCATACAACTTACAACACAGTATAGTAATTAACACATTAAACAGTTATACAAAATGCATTATTGAAAAAAACGCTGTGAATATACTAAGAGCTGTGATCACACCAGACTTCATACATACTGCATGTAATCTGCACTATTCACTGGTGTTTCCTGAAAACAAAAAGCAATCATACAATCACCAAAGACAGTATTACAGTTATCTTACACACCTGTTGAGTCATCTCGACTATCCAAGAAATCATCATTAATAGCACTCCTACTTTCTAGTAATGATTCATACTCCAAGGCCACCATGGAGGATTTCTTCTGTTTGATAGCCATCACTGTCTTAAGAATAGGAGAAGCCAGTCCAAACCCAATGAAGCATATCAAAGGAAAGATCACCAGTCCTATGTACACTACACCATCAAATGAGTCGGGCAAATAACTAGTGTTATGTCCAATGACAAAGACAGCTGTTAGTAAGATCACTAGGTCAAGTCCATTTAATAGTTTACTTCTATAGGGTAATACCCATCCATGGATCATAGCAATGATGATACACACTAATCTAATGATGAACAGTGTCACATAGTAACTACGAGAAGTAAACACAACAATCATTATGAAAAGTCTGCACAGTAGGTAGTAGCCAGCAAAGTGACGACACTTGTCCTTGTAACATCCTTGGAACTGGTCAAGAATTGGCTTTAACCTGGCAAAATAAATCTTACTGCTTACAAATGGCTCGAGCAACAACGCAAGTGGAAACCCAATTACTACTACCACTCCAAGCACAAGAGCTACAACACCATAGAATGCATGGCGGCCATGAAAATACCTATTGTCAGGGGAAGAGTATGTGTATGCTTCATCAATGTCATTAAAAAACAGTGGCTGTAAAAGCTTGAGAGAAGTTGACGCCACAGATGTATAAGCTAACAACAAAATCAGACAAATGGCACGAACAATGCTGCGACTAATATAGTGAGATAGTTTAACTGAGTATCGTGCAGCTATGGTAAGTGTTAAAAGAATCAATGAAACAGCTATTGGATGTACATAATGAAAAAACTGTTGGTCTATTCCACTCCAATTTTCATCATTTGTTAAACATAGAGTTCCTAGAAACTTGGGAGTCAGCCGAGCGAATCCTGACATGATTTTGATGAATAAAATTTCTGAATTAGCAAGGTTGTAGTACAACAGATCAACGATGCTGTAAAAATAAATAATTCCATAAGTATATCCTATTGGAAAAGAGAAGTTCATAAAGATCATAATCAATGCTACCGTTGCTAGCCAATACAACACAAGTAGAATTATTATCAACACCGTCATCGCTGAAAAGCATTCATCACTATCAACACACACAATAGAATCAAATGGCAACACATAACCAAGTTTGCAATTACCACAAGCAATTCCAGTCCTGTGCTCCCTGCACTGACCATCACTACTTTTAGGCATGTTACAGAAACTGATGCAATCATCACAAGATGTAAAGTCACAATATTGGTTGGGACAAAATGTTGTAGTGGCTTGTCTATTTACAGTACCAAACCAGAAACCTTGTTTGATTGAAGCAGTAGCTTCATCAGAACACTTCACTACTTTGATTTGGTTATAGCACTTGCATATTGTTTTCTTATCATCATACTCAAAGCCAGGCTTACATGGTGACAAAGTTACTGTCAATTTTACACGAGCCATAACTCTGTTAGAAGCTAATGCATCATTTCCAACAGTAACAATCTGCAGAGTGACACTTGTTTGGTTGTGTTTATTGTCTTTAACCCTCTTTCCTTTAATGTGAAAGCCCCTAAGCATATTTTGTTGAACTAGTACAACATCACTACCACCAATACTGTAATCATCACAGTTGTCTACACAACTAATCAAAAATCTTGATACCTCACTAATTGTTTCATTGTAGTAGCCAGTTGCATTTGTGGGGACAATAATTTCCTCTCCGAGCATAAAATCTTTTTTACTTATAGTACAGCTCTTGTTATGGCATACTGCAGGTTCAAACAAGTTGAGGTAAAATACGGTGGTTCCAATTTCTTTTCTAAAATCATTACTGGGAAGATAAGTGAAGTTTTCAACATATTTAAACAAACTTGTTACCTGACAATCCTTATCACAGTTTACATCTGTTTCAAAATACCAACTGTTACCTGTGATCCCTGCATAGTTATTGTTAAACGTTACATTGGAATTAAAAAGATTCTGAATGAATGCAAAAGGTCTGGGGTCATAGCACGTAGCAGTGACCCCAGCATACACAGCTCCGCCATAAGTGTTGACACTGTTGTTAGTAAAATTAATGCTAGCATTTAACCAGTTTGTGTACGACCCATCAGAAAATATGGCTGCACCACTCACACCTTGATTATTTCTAAACTCAATTTCTCCACTGAGATTAAAGTTAGAGTCTAGAGCATACAGTGCACTTCCCTGATTGTCAATGAACGATGATGATACTATGTTAACAGTAGTTTGGGTAGCCAGTGCCAGTGCATGAACTGAGGATTTTCTGAATGCACAATTTTGTATTGTAATATTTGAGGATTCACGAAAGAACACTCCCGCAGGCATTAGGTGTTCTGGTATAGATTTACCACACCCAACCCAATGGATATTCTGGATCACTACATTACTACAATTAACACAAGATATACTGGACCTATTAACACATGTTACTATACTGAATGGAATGGATCCTCTAATAATGAGATTGTGAGTACTGTTGATGAGAACATTATCACTAGATGATTGGAGGATGTTCAGTACTATCTCCTCATTAATAATATTGATCACTATGTGTGAACTGTAGTTGAGATATTGTAAAGCAAGTGACAATGATGGACAGTTATAGGTACAATCATGTTCATCGCATACTGTCTTATCATGAGAGCTGTTATCAACAGTTATTGACTTGTTAGAACAATTCAGGTCTCCATCCATACATTGTACAGTACATACAATGCAGCAGAAAATCCAACAGGTGATACCAATTTGGTGTATCATACTACCAAATAAAAAAAAGAGTTATTAAGTTTATTGTGTATGCCTCGTTGCACTCAATATTGAAGCACACACAAACACCACACACACACATGTGTGTGTACGCACGCACGTACGCATGCACACACACACACACTACACTACGTACATTCATATAAACATACATAGACAGACATCCCACTGGTGGTAATGTATAAGTTTAGTAACTAGTGTGTACTAAATCAAAAAAGTCTAATGAAGACTAGAGGTGTGCGATTATCTGAATATATCCGATTATCGAGATATCGTAAGACTTATCGAGATAAGGATGACAGGTTTATTTATCTAGATAAACAGTAAACTTCTGTAAATTACTTGTATACCAAAGAACATCTGATAGTGTAGACACCTCCTATGGGGCTCCAACTCTCCTACCACTTGGAAACATTGTTAAAACTAACATTTTCCACTTTTTTGTACTCTTCAAATGCAATTTGCTCACTTCACTGGTTAAAATATTGACAGTTAACTACAACAAATAATTGTTTCAATAATCGAGATAAGTTTAAAAGAAATATCGAGATATGTCTAAATTTGTCATCGCACACCTCTAATGAAGACACGGCTGCATTTAATGGGGACCTGGGGAAGTGAACGCTGACTGTCCATCTCTCACTTTACAGGTGAAATTCTCAGGTTTCTAAAATAACAGTGGCGTGATATTGAGGAAATCATAATGCAGGGGCGTAGGAATAGAAGAGGCCACAGGTATCAGGCCCCCTTACTTTACAAGTAGTATTCTTCCTTTGCAACAACAATAAGTTAATCCAGTAGTACAGCAGGAAGTTATAGTACAGGTGTCAGTTAGCACAACAAGTAGTGATTACTACAAATTGACCTACTTACATATCAACTGGCTGTTGCAAGTCACGATTTTAGTCCCTTCAACACCAGGTGTTGTGTTTATAGTAGGGACATCGAAGGTGTGGGGGCGATCTGTGATATAATATAACCCAAAAACCTGCCATGATTTTTCTTCACAATGACATGACAGTATTGGTTGGGTAAAACCAAGCCCAAAAGTGTCTTCAGATCAACTCGAAATGTTTCCATCAAGTTGCTACAGAACTATAAAAAAAAATTATACGACAGAATTTTCTACTGCCTGCCTGCCTGCCTGATGCCTTCAGACAAGTGTAGCGAAAACCTAGATACAGCTACAGCCATAATTCTTTCGCAGAAACGTTTCTAGTTCGCTTAAGAAAAAACCTTTGGTATATTGATAAACATACAATGCTTGCACTATTGTCTTACCTTTTATACTTCTTTACCATGGCCATCAGTCAAGGTTCTACCGCTGAGTGTTAATAGACTACAGTATAGCTTCTATCTACCAGTGTATATTGCATCAAACTATTCGAATACACGTGGTCGCCAGTTGCATCAAACTATCATGAGGTCACCGGTTGTACCAAATTATTTGAACACACGCGTACATGACTTGCTGTTACGTTGATATCAATCAGTGAGAGCAACTCGCGACAAACTATATATTATAGTTAAAGTACCGCCGTGCGTGTGTATGGAAAATACAGCATGGGGGGGCATGTCAGGAGGCTAATACAGCATGAGGAGAAGCTGAGTGCTGTATTTGCCTTGAGACATCCCCCCGAGTTCTGTAATTTTTATACACACAAGCATAGGTGGTGCTTTAACTGTTATATTGTATTTCCTGGTCGTCTGGCTCGGAGTGACTTTTTCTAGTACTCAAACCGCTGCAATTTTCGGTGATCAGGATATCAGTAAGTGTTTAATTGATCTATTTCTAGCCATAGAACGAACTAATACGATTAGTTCGGCTAGTTTTAGCAATTTACAGTGTCACGCACATGATCAATCGTGCTGTCTTAGTGGAGCCGTGTTTAAAAAATTTCGTGATCAGACGATCATTAGTGTTTATACAATCTATTCCTAGCCATAGAACGAACTCGTAGGATTAGTTTGGCTGGTTTTAGCGATTTAGTGTTGTTTACCTTAAACAAATTCTCCGCATAACTGTACTGTATTTGTCAAAGTGTGCTGTATTTGCCCAATTAGCTGCATAACCGTACTGTATATCTCATACAGTACACTTATGCAGTTGATTAGTACTGTATGGACAATACGATACGCAGCATCGATTTGATCCTCCCACATAAAGTACAATATAGCAATGTGTAAGTCAATAAATGTAGCTGGATCTACGAAAAGCGCTCTTATCACCCAAGACAGGAAGTTTGATTTTTTTACACAAACACAAAGCTTAATGAATGCACTATCAAGTTTCACTGTCACAGTTGACCAGAGTAAAGTGGCCTGCTTTTGCTGGCTGCTTTTTAAAAGTACAGTGGTGAACTGTATGAGTAGTCAGGGGGCTTGATGGAGCCCTGGCCAACCAGGAGATGGCTGTGTGTGGCTGTACAGCTCCGTGATGTTGGACAATGACCTGTGCTGTTAATTTCCATTCATTTTAGCCAGTTCTGAGCCCTTAATGGCCCATAACTTGGCCTAATTCATCCCAACATGATCCTTTTCAATTTTTGAACACCATCTTGCCCACCTTCCACCCTTTTTGCAGCTCGCCTGATACTGTCAACTTCAGTTTAAAAACTATCTAAAATGGTGGGAAACTTAGCTGTTGACAACTTCTTCAGTGGATGATCAGGAAGGTAAGAAATTGTTGTAAAACGTGTGAAATTTTGGTATGCGTAGCTACCACCATTGGCCAGCTACAACACTCTGAATATTTAAAACCAATGTTTCTCGATACTTTAAATGGGCGATAAGACCGGTTTTCCCAGAGACAGTCACAAACATAGTTTATTTAGCAACAATGTTAAACTGAGTTGGATCATCCAGGTCCCGCTTTACAGATCATTCGGGTATGACCTCACGTGCTAAATTAAATGTGGACGTGTTACTACACGTTATAGTGTAACCCCAGGGGGGGTAGGTCATGACGCGTATCATACGTAAAAATAATTGCGGCGCCCCACTGAGTCATTGGACCACTAATCTAATAGTCTGGTGTGTTGAGAGCTGAACTAATCCTGTGGTGAGATCTGAATCTTCATTGCGTTATTAATCATATAATCTACCTAGCCCCATCTAACCCATTCGAATAAGGAAGATAATAAGAATTGTGCGATAATTGGAACTCTTCTATAGCTACTCCGTGTACGAGAAGAACCACGGAGAACAGGGCCAAATATGACCGAAGGAAACGCTGGGAGGATTTCCGACGAAGACATGCTGCCGTCTATGTTAAACTATATCCAGATTGGTACCCCGAACTCTAAGGGTGATAGGGTTTTAAGGATCAGAGGTCGAACTCATCCTAGAGTGTTGTTTCCAGCAGAAGTCCCTAGAGTACAGAATAAAGGATGCCCAATAAAGTGGTCTGAATCAGAGAAGTGTGCCCTTGTAAGATTTGTATGGCAAGAAAGTGGTGGAAAGGTGATGCACAAGCACATGGAATATTGGAATCGAGCAGCTGCTTTTGTTCAGCAAGAATCAAAAACTATTCATCATCGCACTGGTAAGTATTACAATGACTGATAAAACTGTTGCTTTTTAAATGATTTTCATTGATAGGATCATCGTGCAGAACAATGGTTTGCCTTATGCCAGCAGATCTCTTTACTCCTGTGCATAGCTCGTCTGAACAGCCACCATCATTACTTGTACAGCCTACAGTAAGTGTGTCGTGTAGTGTTAACCAGTCACGAGTGACATTTACGCCAACTGATTGTCCACCACCTATATTGCCATTGATATCCCAGTCACCTAGTCAACCTCAGCTGACTTGTATAATGACAACACCTCATCGCCCACTAACCTGTTTTACAACAACACCTCATCATCCACCAACCTGTGTAAGGACAACAGCACATCATCCACCAACCTGTGTAACGGCAACACCTTATCGTCCACCAACCTGTGTAATGGCAACACCTTATCGTCCACCAACCTGTGTAACGGCAACACCTTATCGTCCACCAACCTGTGTAACGGCAACACCTTATCGTCCACCAACCTGTGTAACGGCAACACCTTATCATCCACCAACCTGTGTAGTGACAACACCTCATTGTCCACCAACCTGTGTAGTGACAACACCTCATCGTCCACTATCCTGTGTAGTGACAACACCTCATCGTCCACTATCCTGTGTAGTGACAACAGCACATCGTCCACCAATCTGTGTGACGACAATGCCACATCATTTATCAGTTACATTGCCACAGGTTATACCGTCATCGATAACTGCACTATTCGGTCAATCTCAGGTACCATGTTTATTGCCTACTCATTCTCAACTAGTTTCGACATACTTACCAATCACACTGCCACCATTGGGTTACCAAACCTCAGTCTCAGTAATGGATGTTTCACATCAACCATCACCAGTATCTACATCTAATGTCCAACACTTGTGGAACGAGACACTTCCACTGGAGCAAAAGTTTACAGTTCTTTCACAGTTGTTTTGCAAGGCTATGCAAGAAAAACACAACATTAAGGTACCTTCAGATTTCCTTGAGTTAGCAGCTGCTGGAATGGTGCATCTTCTAGACTGCAATCGAGCTAATGTAATATATTTATTAGCACGGGCGCTTGGATCTATGAGAGCTGATGAATCAGACTCTCTTCTACCAGCCAAGCGTATGCCAATGGGTTTGATTGAACACACTATCAACTTCTTTAATGCTGAACATGTCAATGAAGTGAGTTAATTCACTGCTGTTATTTGTGATCACATTGTTGTCTATGTATACTCAGCTAAAGTGCCCACCAGACTATCGGCTATGGCTGGAAACAATGTATAATTTGTTTGGGACAAAATGGTGTCGCATATTTAGTGGTCCTATGTGGAGTTATGTGTCTATAGCACAGTCAGAAGCACAGTCAAATGAGAGTGCAATAACAAAGGAACCAAGCAAGGTATATATACTTATTTCACGCGTAATTATTAAATTGCTTATTCAACTCTTTAAGGCGTTAGTGAACATCCCTGCTATCTCGGAACGCACACTCCGGCGGAGTGTTGAATATGGTGACTTTACAATAGGGACAAACATTCAGGTGTGCTTATAGACAGTTGATACATGTCCTACATTTTATATTACAGACAATGGTGCTTGAGAAAGTAGCTAAGATAAATCCAGGTGTACACTGGTGGTTGAAAGGGGACGGAACTGACATTGTTAAGGGTCTATGGCAGTCGACTTCTGGTGAATGGTCAGGAGACGTTGACTTGAATGATGGGAAGTTGCAACAAGAGTACAATAGATATAAGCTAAGAATGGAGGCAATTGACAGTGTTGGCCTACATAAGTCACTGGTAGAAACAAAGTCTGACCTTAGTCATGAATTGGATGTCATAAAAAATGAGCTGAAGTTTGTTTCCCAAGGTATGTATCTGTACTATTGTATAGCTGGATATTTACACCGGAGTATTGTTTTAGCGAAGCTTGCTAATGCACCTTGAGTGGTTATTTTTACAGATTTTTTTCCACTGGTCTTGTTGCTACACATTCCTGGCCGTTTGTTTAACCTACATATTTTGCAAAATTTGTTGTCAATGTTGCAAAGAATGTGACATTTAAATACCCTTGAACATATCCAGCTATACAGTGTTTTATTTCCTAAATTAAAATCAGCACATTTACAGAATTACAAACAGCGAACACTGCATATGAAGAAAAACTAAAGGATGGTAGCAGAACAGATCAAACTATGTTTAATCTTTCTTGGGATGTAGAAGAACTGAAGTGGATATTTAGTGAAGGACGTGGAATTTGTGGAGACATTCATGCTTGCATCGAACATTGTACTGCTGACTTATTTCAGCTGCATAATGTTCCAAACAAATTAACCTCTATTCGGTCAAGGTTGCTGCAGTTTGTCAAGAGAGTAGAGCACTTTAAAAGAGTACCAGCCAGTCACGTATTTGTATTAATGATCAGTGCAGAACAGTGTAACAGGAAGCCATATGCTGTACCTGTGCAGTGTGTTCCTTATGCTGGCCTTAAGGAGAAGGATATACGTAATCTAGTGTCAGCATTATGTAGACAAATGACACAATATGGGATGAAAGGTTCTGGTATGTTTAATGGTTGCTATGTCACAATTTTCATTATTTTCTCTAGGGTTTGTTAGTGACGGAGAATTCAATTACCTGCGCACAAAGGGGTACACGCGTCCCCTTTCTGTGCTTCAGATTCGTTGTGATGTCTGCAATAAATACAGCAAGTTGTCTCGTAAAAGGTTACTAGCAATGCTGACTCCTAGAAGTTAGTATGAAACTTTTGTAAGTTTGCAGCAATTATAATTTTTACATAGGACTTGCCAATGGTACAATAACAACTGAACACGATGATGTGGTTGTTCCTAGTGATACCCTAAATGAGATGTGGGAATGGAGGATGAACCAACATGTTACAATGGAAGTTGTTGTTGACCGTTTACGTGGGAGTACTGTGCCGAATGGCTATACATATTGCAATTGGAAGCAAGGTGAATAGTGCATACCAAATATAGGTGTGCAGTGACAGTAAAATGTGGCAGGTAAAACTGAATCTTTTGAGGACAAGCTCAAATCAGTATTGGCACAGTTTGAGTTTTCAAAAACTGTGAGGGAATACAATTCAAAAGAAATACCATTTCAAACTTATATGTATGTCCCTGAAACACACCCGGACACTAATCGAGTTTTTTATGAGCGAGAAGATGATGCCCATCTTCTCAAGGTAAACAAAAATACATGTCATAACTTGATACATAGCCCATAGAGAATTGCCAACCATACCCGGAGCGGTGGTCCCAACCAGTTGAAGCTGGAAAGATACGTAGAAGCTCTGCAAGATCCAGCATCCAATCTGACCTATCCAGCATTGACCAGTTCACGAAAACAGTCAGTCGTGGACGCTGAACGTCTATTTAATCCTGACCTAGAGAGATTTATGGTTGGCAAAGGATACCAGTTCGAGGCTAACTACATAAAGACCCTAAGGTATTGGAGAAGAGCAAATGATGAACGTGGTCTTAAAGAAAGGGAGCGATCCAAGTACAACTACCAGTTGTATAACATGATACTCAATGAGCTCATGCCGTGGCACCAGGAAGAGTACGATTTCAGTTTATTGGAGGTCAACAGGTAAATGTACAGAATAAAATGTAGGTATTTGACAGTAATCATTTACAGAAACATAAACAATATATTGGGTTTTTCTAAGGAAACACTTGTAGCTATGATCACCAATATTGAAGGACGGGAATGGCACAGAAGAGAGGTGATGTGTGGTAACAGAAATAAAGAACATCCCAGAGCCTCTACCACGGACGATGTTGAGTGCTTTTTCTCAATGATGAGGGACAACATTGGGCAGAATTTTACATCAAAACAAGTAAAATTCAACCTTCGTAAAGTGTACGGGGAATTTACAAAACGCCTGGACCCTGATCTACCATTTTATTACTACACTTCTGCTCATTCTAGGTACTATATTACAATTAAGATATCTAGACCCAAATATTGTTTTATTGTTACACTTAGGTACTACGAAGGGAATTTGCCATGTTTTGATACCACAGCTTCAAAACCGCCAGCGAAAAAGAGAGTTCCAAGGAGAGAGCAGCCAAGTGCCTTTGCACCTCGTCGTGCTACTATGCCTGTAAGAGGGAGTTTAGCAGTCAGGCCAAAATTTCATAATTTGCCATTAGAACTACCTCCACCACCTGGTGGACCAGTTCATTTATTGGACCATTCTTATGTTTAATATCATGTTTGTTAATCATGAAAACTTATCTGGTGCTTGCACAATTGACAACTACAACTGGCCACTGTCCATAAATTGTAATGTTGATACCGGCATAATAGCCAGGTCCAGATCTAGGCCAGGTTATTAAGTATTTGATCCAGGAAAATTCAACTGCTGCGATCCTTCTTTGGTCACGTGCAGAATGCACACTTTCTAATGCTTCCTTGACTATGTAGCCGATCCTATTCCAAGCTCCATCAACAAAACACTTAAAAGCAATGGCTTTACTGTCATAAGGGTTATCTGGTTCAGGAATTATGTTGACTGGAACATGTTCACTTTTGTTAAGCAATCTGCTAGCTCTACACAAAGTGTCTTGGGCATCCACATGATGTGTAGTTCCAATACACTTGAAGTTACTGTGTGTGTTCTTGAGTCATCACCGTCATTGGACCCATCATCCTCTTTGTTATCCTCATCTTCGTCACAGCAGCTTTCAATATCCGGGTTGATAGCAGTAATACCCTCTGATGATGTCTCTGAAACATGGTCAATATCATCTTGCCATTCCCACTTCCACACAACCATCACGCCTTGAGCAGGAAGATTCAAGCCAGATGTATCAACACTAACTTGGAATTCTCTTTCCTATAAAATTTTATTAATATTGTATTCATGTTAATAGCCATACTTACCTCGATTATAGTGAAATCCTTTATGACCATCAAGCTAGGGTATGCCCTGCAGAGGGAATCATCATTTCTTATAAACAAATCCATGTGTTTTTCTTCCCCGTTTATTTTGCTGTAACCACTGATTGGAATTTGCCTTAATTCCACCGCAAGCACATCAAAACTCGGTATGACATACATAAACGGATCTCCAATTGAATTCACTCAAACTTCATCATCTTCATCGTTAGAACCGTCGCCAGGTCGAAACTCCTTGGGCACGAAATGCACAGCAAGGTCTTCGCTGTCCGCCATTTTTATCTCGCGTTTATCATGCGGCCAAAAGCACATCAGCACGCATCATAACGCATCATGACCTACCCCCCCCTGGTGTAACCCTGCTTCTTTCGTGAGCCACGCCCACTTATGCAAATTACTGTCTGTAGACATATGGTAGTCACACCCATTCATCAGTCTGCAGGTATGCACAAATCCATGTCCATTATTGTCTGCAGGCTTATGTAGAGCCACGTCCACTGATCAGTTGTTATTTTATGAGTCATAATGTGGTATAATAGTGCTGTGATTAACTTTTAAAATATTGTGACTGGTTTTGTGAAAAGCAGGCTATTTAGTGGTCATGAGCTTGCAAGACAACTTCACACACACACAAGTATAAGAAAAATTAGGAGTTTTAAATTAGAGTAGGGACAATGTACAGTGCTACAATAAAAAGTACTGAAACAAGCTGGATCGGAGTAGTACGTAATGTCCAAATACTGTAAAACAATAAGAAGTGAATATCCAAGAAGACTTGTGCTGTCACTCTGCGAGTGCCAATGGTGAATCCTCAACAGAGCAGCAGGATGCTGCTGAGGCAGAATCTCCTGAGTATGAAAGTGAAACTGAAAGTGAGGCTGACGAACTCATAAATTCTCATGAAACTACTTTCACATCACCTACCCAAGCGTCTAGCTACTGCTATTAGCCAATGCGAGTGCCAGTGTTGAGGGAACTACCCATTTCAGAAGTGCATCTTGAATGAAATTTTCATTCAATAAGTGTTTAAAATTCAAGCTCTGAGCATCTGGGTTGGGGGGGGGGGGGGGGAGCATCAGACCCCCTAATACAGGAATACTTCGTATGCCTGTAGTATGGGGAGCATACTATTTTAAGCCCTCAAAACTGTAACGCCAGTATCACTTGTGTGGCCCCTTGTGATTTATCACCTTGCTACGCCCTTGTGATGTAACTACTCAATATATTCACAACCATTTTTGTGACCTTTCCATACATCATTATACTGATGCATTATTGTTTTTTTAAATCAAGCACATTACACATTGTTACACAACCCGTTACAGGCTTGCTATGGATAGTCTCCTGAGAAATTGTTTGTCTGCATGTATCTGATCACACATGAGGAGGGCACACTTGGTAGAGAACTACATATATACCAAAACAGCCAAGCTGTGAAAAAGGGTGTGGCCCTCCAAAAAGGACAGGGTGAAAAAAAAGATACTAATATGAATCAATTTTATGCTTCATTTTGTAATTGCAAGCCCCAAAGCCGGCTTCTGTTTTACTTGTCTTTTATTTCCTTTACTATGGAATCGTTGAAGACTGCTAGCTATTTGTGTGAATCCTATGTAATTATGAAACTAAATAGTCAAGACACATGTTAGTGTGTTGTGCGTCCAAGAAAGCCAGCGTGCCACACCATGAGTATATTTACAGAAGAAACAAAATGCAATTTTCATGCATACATAGGTCTGTGGTTCCTTCTCAAATTGGAATCATCTTTATACTGTAAATGTCCTCCACCTTCAGCACCACACATAATAAATTTGAGCAAGATTGCCTAACGAAATTGTGAAATATGAGCCTTCAAAATTTGGCTTAATTTCTTTTTTTTCCCTTTCTTTTTCGCTTAGATTATTCTTTTTGCACACTTTACAAAAACCACTATAAAATGCAAATGCATACCTCGATTTTCTTGAGCTTTGGTACACTTTTAAAATGTATTGAGGTACAAAATATTGAGGTACAATAATGTACCAAGATTGGTGCAAATTTGATTAATGGTTATAGAACTATGGACGATTATTTGCAGCAAAAAAGCCAAATTATCATGCCTATAGGATAAACAACTTATGGAAATAACTTAAGAATCAGTATGAGCATAGGATAACCATCATAGCTCAAACCTTTTGTGGTTTAAAAGAAATCACATTGACAGCTATAGAGTTACAAGGCAAAAACCAAGTAACTGGTTGAAATACTTTAATAGAACAATCACCACGGGGTAAAAAAAAGTGCACGAAAATTACCAAAAAAACTTATCAGTGTTTGAACCAGAGACCTCCATACTGAACACCCAAACCCTTAACCACTGAACCGCTGCTATCTTGCTATCATGGCTGATCACCTCACTTAATTTCTACTTTATAAATGAAAATTTTAACTAAAATCTACTCAATAGTAAAAGTTCATAATTTCATAGATCTACCAATGGAAAATTTAGAACATTATCAGCGTGTTCTATTAGAGTAATCAAATATACAATACTATTGCAACTTCTCTATAGCATTCTATCAAATCAAAGCCGATATTATAGCCATTTTGGTACAGATTGGTAGGGTAGTATACTACTATTAGAGAGAGAAACCATCATATTGGTGATGAAAACAGCATTACATAAGGTGAGTGAGGTGAGACCTACTTGTGCCTATTGTCATCATTATTATAATCATCATAATAAGTAATAAAGCTTGTGACAACAGGTTGTAAACTGTATTATAGCATAGAAGGTACAGGATTTGCTTTGTAAAAATGCAACTTATCACATTTTGCATGAAACATCAAGATACCCTAATAGAACAGTCACTGCGAAATCTTATTAGACAAATAGTATATATCATGTATACCTAACTTGGAAGCAATTTACTTTGTTACAAAATACCACTGCAAACAAATACAGGCACTACATGTATATTACAACCATGAACAAGCAAGCACAAAATTTTATCAGTGTAAAAATTGGGTTTGGTAGGCATTTTTAGAGCACTAGTTTGTTGTATATAATCTTCATTCATTGCATCTGTAGATAAGAACAGTGAATTGGGTAATAACAAACCTCAAAGCCAGTTTACAGTTGGCTTTGGGTATAAAGAACAAGAAGAGCAAAAACAATGGATTTGTACAGTGCCTATATGGGAAAAAATTACAGGCGCTTGTTAATCGATCATAAGTCTTGAGTGCAACGGGCTATAGAGTTGGGACTTAAGTTACTCTACTCACCATGAACTGGGGCATTCATCAAGGTATAGATTTTGGCCTAAATACACTCATGCTACGTATTAAGCAAGAAGGTTGTTCCAACTTCGAAACGGCGACAATAAAGCTACTTTTTACTGCAGCATAAACAAACACACATAACTCATGTTTGCTTTATATTAAAAATATGAAACAATGATATTCTTACTCTCCATGAAGAGGGGAATCCATTGGTATATTAGATATTTTAATTCGAGTCTTCCTTCACCATTTACTGAAGTGACACATAAAATTATATATGTAGCATGTATTTTTACGTATTTATCTCAAAGCAGAATTATGCAAATAAGTTGGTTTCGTTCATTGTGTACCTGGTGTTTACATTTGCCATACAAGGCTATGTCCTCTCTTTTTCATTGGTTGCTGTACAAAATGTTGTATATCACCCAATGAACATTTCATCAAGGACTCTGATAAACTAAACCAATGGCGGATCCAGGATGGGGCATTTGGGGCAAACGCCCCCCCTCACTCTGTGCCATAGCGCCCCCCCTCACTCTGTGCCATAGCTACTTCTTTTGATAGAAAATACAATATGCCTTGAATGTCAGACCAAAATCAATTTATATAACTCATGAAAACTGCATATTACTACCATTTATTGCAAACTCACTTGAAAGCAAAGTTAAAACAGCTGTCAAACTGTTACCTAGCACCTTCGTATGTAATAAGCACCTCTAAAAATAATTATCGTGTTGCTGTTGTCAAGACTTTCATAGCCTTTTAAACACTTCACAACCATCATCAAAGGCCATAATGACAAAATTCAACCTACTAAGGAGTGATCATTGCTACTTACAAAATACAACAACTAACACGAGAATCTGCTCTCCCCAATCACCTACAATATACCGTACGCAAGGAAATTTTGACGTCAAAAAAATTTGACGAATTTGATGAATCGGTTTAATTCGTCAAATTTAAATTCGTCAAATGTTTATAAGCGCCCTTAAAAGTCCAGGTTTTGCCTAAAATTTCTTCATTTTCGTCAACATTTTATTCGTCAAATCTACTGAAGTCTGAATTCGTCAATTTTTTTGACGTCAAAATTTCCTTGCGTACGGTAGCCTTTGTGTGCCCCTTCCTTTTGCCAGCTCCTGCTGTAAACCCCATCCGAAATTCCATGCTAGCCAATTAATGTATATCAATGATGTCCAGGCCACCTAAACTTAATTATTAGTTTCTCATCCTCCTGTACTCAAAACAGCAGTGTGGGAGGGTGGATTTTTATTTTAACTTTTACTAACTAAATAGCTGAATTAGCTAGCTAAAATGACTCAGAATGCAGTTTTCTTAGACTGCTCTAGCAAGGTACCAACTTTAGAAGGTGCTGGATAGCTGCACTCAGCTACCAGTGGTGTAACAAAATCCTTAATGAGATAAGAAAAACGGCCATGTGGGTGGGGACAAGAAACTATTAAGTTTATGTGGTCTAACTACTCATACGTCAAATACAAATTTTGGCAATGGTGTTTGTATATTACAGGGTTATGACTTTACATATCAAATGGCTACGCATGCTGACTAACTGAATTCTTAGAACTGATATGGGATGTGTGATTCCAGGCACTAGATTTAGCAAAGGGGTGGCATCAGACCAAGAAAGAAATATCAACTATGTGGTCAGCAAGCATTCAAATCCATTAGGCAGTGATGCTGATATTAACCACAGGAAAAAATTTACAATTCCCATTGTGGGAATTATAGTAGGAATGCGGGGAAATGGAATAATTTCCCATATGGGAAAATCATATTCCAAAGATGGGATGCCAGCTTTGGGACCTATATATACAGACATACATTAAGTACAGGTAAATAAAGATAAATACAAGTAAATATGACCTCCAAAGGTGGCATCCTTTTAAGGTAATCACACATAGATGATGGGAATACAATATGGGAAATTGTTCCATTTCCCCATATTCCTGTTACAATTCCCACAATGAGAATCTCAAATTTTTCCTGTGATTATTATCATGATAACAGACAACGGAATGGGTTGAACAGCATTAACGACTTCTAAAGGCTGTTCTGGTTTTACCCACGCAGAAGAATTAAGGGCCACGCCCTATAAGCGTGTGAAAGGTCAGGCTTGATCCATGCGTAGGTCACGGGTTCTCAACACTCAACAGGAATATAACTGTTCTCACTATCCATGTCACACAACCATATAATTATACAGTTATTAATAACAGCTAGGTCCTCAAATTATTCTCTTCCTACCAATCTTGCACACACAATTGCAATTTGTTAGACAGTGTAAATACGTAACTGCGTACTTTATGACAGATAAAAGAGCATACAACTTCACTGCAATACTCACTCGTTTCGTCTTATCTGGTGATATCACTACATATAAGGCTGAAGTACTGAACGCTGAACACGACTCAAACATTGACTAGCAGAGTCCTCAGAAGTCCGGGCCCGCGCTAATAAGCATATACGTCACGTGTACGATTCTGGCTGGCTGACTAGCCCGGGTTCAGCCTCATGTAAACGGGCGCTGCAGGGGTATACTATGTAAGTCTCTGGAATTTATACCGAGTTGATTTAACCGTATCACATTCCCTGAACTGCTGAGGAATGTGTACAGTTGATTGAATACATACAGCTAGCAAATGTTGGGACCATTTGACAATGGAAAATAAACAATATTGTGCTACATATACACCTGCTATTACAGTTATATAACATACAACAATTAAATAAACATCTCAGGGTAGGGTAAAACTTTTGATTTTAATTTAATATTCACTGTTTCCTCCAACGAAGAGATGCTCTATCACTGCTCAATTTACGGAATCCAGTACCCTGGGATTCCTCATCCATTGTGAGGACCTTCTCTTTACCAGACAGGTAATATACAAGATTGCTATTCACTGAAACCTGTAGCATTAACAGACTAAATAAAAACATCCAACAAATTTCAAATCAATATGTACCTTTAGGCGACGTTTGTATTTCCGGGTGTATGCCAGGTATAGCGAGGCAACAAACTCTGCTGCTGGACGTCCATTATCCAGGTAGAACACTTCATCACCACTAACATCCGACTATTACAACAACAAAGTCACGCTAACTGAATGCTCTATTAGAGTATTTCTTAATACATAATACACCATGATATCTTATACTTACAGTGGTATGAATGACCACAGCTGAGTCACTGCTTTTTGACACTTCAACAGAACTAATTTTGTTCAATTCCAGTGCTCCTTTCTTAGTAGAGTTATACTTCTGGTCTAGTCGGTACAGGTGAGTCTCTGTCAAGACATAAGCACGAGGTTGAGGCTTCATGTTGCGATTCAGTTTCACTACGCTGGCAGAGTAGAGCTTGTTCTGACCGCCATTCATGCTCATGAAACCTCCCATCTGTGAACGGAACAATAGTCTACATACTGGTAGTTAGTTATACATACACCATTCATTCAAAATTCTAGCACCTGGTGCATGGATAACTGAAAAGTTTGTACAGTTGTAGTGTTGCATGCCAGTCAAAATGCCTTTCAACAGAACATCCCGTGTTGACATATGTGACCAGCTGGACAAAAAAACCCCACCATTTTCACACATACTTCGAATCCTGTTTTATTGATTCTCTGCTACTTGTCATAACAGAGGAGTGGACTGCATGGTGGATAGTCAAGGCACTAGGAAATTGAAACAGCATCCAATTTGTACTGCAACTGTACCGCAAATAAAATCAAACAATCATAACCCATGACTGAAGCGTATTTAATAGTTATAACACGGCTGTGAGGGATTTGCTGACATATACACCCCAAGCCCAAGGGCTATGGGTGTATAAGAAAGAACTACTGAGAACTCATCCTGTTTGTTTTATACAGTAGCATATGAAGATTGATCGTGGTTTTAATAGCGTGGGCTAATAGCCATCAGAACATTATCCATACGTTAAAACGTCATTAATGCGTTACTATGCTTCAACATGCAATGTTAGAAAGCTTGCGATTGTGGGTTAGAGTGTATATTGTTATCATTTTTGTACTAAGTTAAGCCAACTAACTTTGCTATTGGGAGTTATTAAGTACTTAGGACTGTAAGTTACTAATGTAGCAGTAGTAGCTTTGCTGTACTGTGGTCTGTTCAAAGGCTGATATGTGGAGGGTAAAAATACGCATCCACGATTGCCCAAACAATTATTTTGTGCCTTCATTATCCTTTAGTAACAACCAACTAGTCTATCTTAGCAAATATACTCAGCTTAGCAACCACTGCAAAAATGAGTCCCACAATACAAAGCTCTATGTCGCTCAACATAACAAGTCAAAGTGTATCGATTCTTTGAACTGGCTGGATATTAAAGTCATCGGCAAACTGCTTTCCCATGATATTGCCCGGGCAATATGCGAGTTAAACACCAAGCGGAGCCTTTGAACACCCACGCCAAAGTGGTATATTACAAAGATGGGACTAGGCTCAATCTGTTCACATTAACAGGCAAACCCATCAAGGTAGAGTGATTCCCTTACATTTCTCCGTGAGTCCGTGTGCACAAAGAAGAATGCTATTCCAACGAAGAAATAATGATGGTAAACTATATTTATACTGCATCGTAAATAAGCACTCATAACTCACATGCCCAAAGACCTACATGAACACAGGTGTAGGTTTTGATTTGAGCTGGGCATTAAAGTGATTGAAGTGTACATGTGTGGCATGTGTATTTTCCCAAACTCAATTGGTTTTTGCTAGTAAACTAGCTAATTTTTTAAACCAAAAATATCTGCACTACCTCCCATACAACATACTGTACATACTACACTAATTGTATGTATTTATTATTACTGAGCAGCCAGCACTGCTATTGTGCTCAGTGTATTAACTTACCACAGTCTCAAATTTGGCATGGTTTGGATTACGATCTGGTTTTGATAGCTCATCAAACAGCCACCGACCCTGATAGCCCCAGTCACGCTTCTCCCTCCCAACCAGATCATACCCCCAGCCCTTGACACGAATCTCATACTGTAAACAGGATACAACATAGAGTAAAGGAAGTGTATGGATATACATGTCCTTACTTGGTCTTCAGGGGAATACTTTTTGATAGCTTCACTGGCTCTCCAACACCTGTGGATCTTCTGTAGGTAATCCTTTCCTTCCTGTGATACAAATAGAACAAGGTGCTAACTCACAGCATGATACTATAATATAATGTACACCATTTTTAATAGAGATATATCAGATCAGCAGCTGGTCCAGACAATTTAAGCAAAATTGGTAAAAGAATTAATATAAACACCAATTCAATTCCGATTTCCCACGTACAACCCCATGTCTTCAAGTATACTGGACTTACTTTGTACTCTATTACTTCTCTTCTCTATTTTGGTAGAACTTTTGTGTTGGTCACAGCACAAGAAGCTAAATAGCACAAGTGTACTGTATTCATTGAACTTTCTAGGAAACAATAGTGCTGCACTAAATGAAGTGAAACACTTGCAATACTGTTCTACATCAGATTATAAGCCATTCAAACACAGAGTATGCTGGCTTAAGTTCTGGTAGGAGATTGCATTAAAATATTTCTGGGTGCTCTATTGACTGAGTTGTGTACTGAAGGCAACACCACGATTGCAAAACAACACTTTGGTCACTATTGAGCATGGTAATATAGTTGATGTCAGATCAATAGATCAGTAATAAAATGTTCTATTAGATCAGATCGAAATCTGAATACTTCAGAAATGTTGAATTGGTACATCTCTTATTTTTAGTTAGATACTGTATGTATATTGGACTAAGCCTCAGGCACATGGCACTAATGTAAGTACTGTGATCAAATTTGTGACTGGATCTTGGAAAACTGGTCTTATCACCCATGACAGCAAACTTGAGTTTTGACAGGTTATATAGAGCCAGTAGTCCATGTTTAAAAACAACCAAATGTCAGAAGAAACTGCAATAATGCAGTCAGCTTGGGAAATCAAACCTGGACCTCTCACTCGTCACTTCACACGCACTACCCTTGTAGCACACCACACCACCAGCTGCCCGTCTCTACCTTATAAATGTGAAACTGAAGTAACCTCTATATATACTAAAGAAACAAAAGTGAAGAAAAAAAAGCTGAATCTGACCCTAACCCCGAGGTAACCTGTTACGCATAATGATATAATATACTGTCTGTAAGTTTATGGTGAGTTTTGAGCAGAGCTGGGGTTGGCCTGCGTTGGGGTGGAGAGCAAAAGGTTGTTTACACAATGATAGGAAATTTACAGCACAGATCTATACCCAATACTGTACAGCCACACACAGCCTTCTCCAGGTCCATAAAGACCTCAGACCACTTGTACATGACAACTTGCTACTGGGCTTGGAAAAAAGCAGCCAACAGAAGCAGACCACTTAACCCTGGCTGAAATTTGATAGCGCATTCGTGTGTTTGTGGCAAAAAAAAAAAAAAATTAATGCTAGCATCCATACTGGCACCTCCTTTTGCCCTCCCCTCCCTCTCACCACCCCATTAGAGCTCGCCTGATACAGTCAACCTGTGTAAAAAGGATCTAAAATGGCAGGAACTTAGCTGCTGGCTATTTGTTCAGTGGATGCTCTGAAACGTGAAAAATACAAATAGGCGATAAGACCAGTTTTACCAGGGTAAGTTGCAATTAAGCAGCATGCTGATCTTTACATAATCATTATGTTCCCAACACATACGTATTGACCCTTACCAGCAGAACCCGAGGGGCTACAGGCCATCGGAAATATCGACCAAGATCTCGATCATTTCTGACATTCTTGAAGGTGTCCTCCACGTCCAACATCCAACTTCTCATACGATAGTTGCGGTACCACAACATAATGGTACTGACTGCTTTGAGACGTCTAACATATAATCGTGCTTTTGCTCCCCGCCAATACCTCTGCAGCACACGTACCTGACAAGGATTAACCAGTTACACTACAATATTTAGTACCAAGAATATAATCTACAAACATATGTATGTGTGTACACGTGCTAGAGATACAACAATATATCGCGTATCGTATCGTTTTAAGACAATATCGCTGTATCGATACAAAGTCAAACCGTATCGATATATCGCGTATCGTGATATATTGACATATTGTGGCTTATTAACATTCCTGACAATCAAATTATTGTACATTGTGGTTAAACTGAGTAGTAAGTAATGCTTCTTGAAGAAAATTTAGTTCACTTATTTCTCTTAAAAAACAAAACTCAACATTAAAAAACAACATAGACCATTGCTTAGACTCCACTTTGCATCATGCAATATATCGCTGTATCGTGATACACCAGAGGCAATATATTGATACGTCTACACACTGTATTGTTGCATCTCTAACACGTGCACACATGCATACACTTATGCACACACACACACACACACACACACACACACACACACACACACACACACACACACACACACACACACACACGCATACACACACGCACATGTACACAGTATTACTAAAGAAATGCTGTGTTTTATTTGGCACTAGCACTATACAGTACCTGTCCTATGTGCAGTATTTTATTGCTCTAGTTACACTATTTCAGTGTATTTAACTTAGTCACAGAATAGCAAAACACAATAAAGTGTACTGATTTGTTTGGCAAATAAAGTTTTGTATATTTTTACAAGTTGCACAAGTTCACAAAAACTTTATTAGTGCTGGTTAAATTGTTCCTATTAAAACATTGCCAAGTAACATTTCAGAAATCACATAACATGTGAAAGCATGCTTTTCGGATTGGCTGTACTCAGCACATCTAAAAATGGTGCAGCCTTCATATACACTCCTGGGTGAAAAAGTTGAGGTGGCAACCAAGAAATAGCTGCAATGATGCAATGCTAGTAAATTTACATGCACATTGCCAAGACATACACAAATAGTTGGGGTAACTAGGTACTTTTGTAACTAAGTTACGAAATAAAGTAACTACGTAGCAGTACAATGGCCACAGAATTATTATTCTCGGGAAGTACACATATGTACAGTTCTCTTCTTCCCTTTGTAAGGCATATCTGAGTATAACAGCATGTTACAATCATGTGAAAGTAATTAATGATATAAAGTCTTTAAAACGTAACTGTAACTAAGGGATAAAAGTAATAAGTAACTACGTAGTTTTTGAAGTGACTACTCTAACTCTGTTTGCGTGCACACGTACACACAAAGTAAGTGATCACGTTAACACTTACTGCAATGTGAAGGTTTTCTGTACGCATTCCTTCCATGTAGTAGACAGTACGAGGTGTTCTGATAAAGATCTTTGTCTTGCCATAAGTGACTACCTCGCTCAACCGATAATAGTTCATGATCTCTTCTGTTCCCTTCTTGTCTCCCTCGGGATGATTAGGCCAACAAGCAGGACAAGTGATTTTATATCTGTAATATATGTACAGTATGCTCTGTGAAATTTACAAAGCTTTCAGCTGCTGTGTAAATAGTCACGCCTATACAGTTGAATGCACTATTCAGGTACCTAATGGATTAGGACCCCACAGGAGGCAATAACATATCTCACAGATGAAAGGGCACCTAAAGTCCCACCTTCACCTTCACCCATTACATGAGATATGAACAGTTAGCATCCCCAGGTACCCATACAGATGGGTACCCAGTTCAAAATAAGTCTCATTTATAACAGCTGGGTAGACTTGAACAACTTGAACAAGGTTTCTTGCTCAAGGAAATAACAACAATAACACACACACACACACAAATTTTACCTTCGCATGAAGGGTTCATATTTGTGTCGGTATGCATAGCCAGCACGACGTACACGTACATTCTCCACCAGCCCAAGATACCGCACCTAAACAACAGTATGTCCAAGCTTTGTGACTTGCACATGTTTTGCGTAGTACCTGATGTCTGCACACTTCATCACTGTAATCATTAGGTTTCTTGAAGTTGTTTGGCTTGATACACTTGACGTAATGAGGTTGCTGTACAATGTACATACAGTAAGGTGAACATGATGTACATACTGTAGTACAGTTTAAGTACATACACAACATGCATATAATACATAGACTACCAGACAAATTTGTACTTCTACAGAAGGTAGTTGGAGTATCAAGTTTAAAGTATAGCTCCCACATACAGACACATTCCTATGATTTTCTGTGAATTGAACGACTTCCTAAGCCAAACACTTCACAATACACATGTACTATACCCACAATACTAGAGGTGCACCGATATCGATATTGGTATTGGTGAAAAGTTGACTTTTTAGCAGATATGAGTAGATATTACACATAAGTACTTTAATTGTCCAAACTATCCTATGGTTGACTGTTGGAAGCACAATGGTTAAAGCACTAGCTGCAAAGGTTTTCATGATGGCCAGGGTTCAATTCCTGAGTTGGTTTCACTTTTTTTCTTTTTTTACACACCTTTCATTACTACCTTTTTCACAATTCTTTTCTTCTTCACATAGCTAGGTTTTAGTGACCACCTTTTAAGCTTTTTGTCACATTTTTTAAATGTTTATTGTAGTGTCCATACTGAAAACCTACTATGTCAGATATTGGTATCGGAATCAGTTATTTTGTAGCCAATATACATGTATCGGTTGTCGGTATATTGGAAAATTTCCATATCAGTGCACCTCTACACAATACAGTTACATGTTTACCTTGCAAGCTAATTGATCTACTAGGGCAATCATAGAGTTCTTGAAATGAGAGCCAGCAGTGATCGGTCTCTTGGTCACTTCCTCCACTGGGATTGAACCCTATACCCATACAATAGATATGTATATATGAATGTAGGTACACAAAAAAGCAAAAAGATGGGTAAAAGAAAGAACTAAAGTTATATGTATGGTGCGACACTACCTCTGGCCACATCTCCTTCAGGATCTGCATGTCACAATTGTATAGCATCCTCTTACAGTCTTGGAACAGTGTATCCTGATTTCAACAAGAATGTAAAATCTTGTATTTTATAAACACACACCATTCCTTACTTTGTTCTTGTCCATGAAGCCCGTGATGGAATAAGTGACATCTCCAGCATAATGCTTGATCTGTGTAGATAATAAAATAGGTCACCACATATGTAGCATTAATAAACATCTCAACATCTCTCTACCCTTAAGCTTTGGCAGTAGGACTTGTACCTACAGACTGTTTTATGTACTATGTACCACTCACTGTTACACCAAATACTCTAATAGAACACACACTACAATTGTGTTACAGTCTGTTAACAGTGGAATGTGTTGTATGTAGCACATACACTGTACACACTCCAATAAAGTATGCAATTAAAGTATTTTAAGTGAAGCGGTTTTCTTTACTTCCATAAACTGGCTTCAAGTGGCTAAGATATATTGCATTATGCTCTAGCTATTTCTGGAAAATTGGCTTCAACAAGAATGCTCACAATGAAAGTTACATTTCTAGATGTGTTTCATTTCTAAATGTAGCTTATAGCAAACCATGATATGCTGACACACTTTTGCTTATTGTAAAGTTTAGAGCAAAAACCAGTCCAACTGAAATTTGTACTTGGGACCACCTTCTGCTTTGCATGTACCACACATGTATTTCAAGTTGATTGGACAACAAGTATTGTTAATGATGGCAACATTTGTGAAGTTTAAAAGGATTGTGACACCATGGGTCTGCAAAAACCAGCAATGTGGGTCCACACAAACTACACCCCACCAGTTAACAGGTCATATTTCAGTGCTGGAATAGAATACCTGTACAAGTGTTATAAAATCTAACAAAAAACAACAACAGATAGCTGCAATGCCATAGTCCAATCATTATGAGTCAAAGCATAAAAAAGTTGTAACATGTGCCCAAATGCAGGCCCTGCCACAATTTTTGAGAAATAGGTTAATTTTGTGCAAGCAGAATTTAGTGCCAAACCTGGAGATATTATAATACCAGCATATAGGACCACACAACAATCACGGTTTCCATTTCCATAGCTTTCGTATTTTGTATCACTGAGAGAAAAGATATAGTTGAAAGAACACATCTATACATATGTACGTGTAATATACTATATCACATGCTAATCTGGATAACTGCATACCCTGAATTCTACTTCTCTCTGCAGCTCCCTCACACCAGTAGCATTACTGGCATAATGTGGATGATCAGCAAGTTTCTTGTTCATGTGCATGAGCACACGTCGGTCATCATCCTCCCCAGGACGAATACACTCTTCATCTAATATGGGGATCATTCCACCAGGACTAGCCTCCATCATCTTGCAGATGATTTCATTGTTGAAATAGTCTATGTTGATCCATTCAATACCTTCATTCCTGTATTCCTCCTGTGTGGATGAGAACACACATTACACCACATGTACAACACATGCGAACAACACACACAATCGCGTACCTGTTCTTGTTTCAGTACTAGTTGAATAAATAATTGTTGTAGTTTCTCATTGCAGTAGTTAATACAAAACTGTTCAAAGCTGTATAGACCAACAACAGATCAGCTTAATAAATATGTAATCATAGCATGTATAGCGCAAGAACAATATCGATCCTATGTACAGTAACTAGGGTACAGTAACTAGGGTCGCTAAAGGAGTAATAACAGCTTATATTATCATCCTCAATGTATATTGCCATGATTTCCATTTTTCCATTTAGGTCATCATGTTACCAGGAACTAAACACGGTGGCTTCTATGAAATAGCACACTCACATACCTGTTAAGGTCAAATATTTCAAAGCCATAAATATCCAGTACTCCAATCACAACATCATCTCTTGACTGTTGCTCATTCTGAACATTTTCATTGATCTTTTCCACCACCCAGCTGAACACACGCTCGTACAATGCCTAAAACATAAAACCAATCTATATCGCTGCACACTGTACATTATGTACAACTAATGGCTAGATCACAAAAAGTTGTATGTGCACACCTTAGCTAAGGCATCTCGGGCATACACAGCTTTTGATTGATTTATAGGTGTCTGAATGGCTTCACCACGTGTTGCAACATGTCTGTGAGTCAATACATCAGCAACATTTTCAGGTCTTGTCTCAATCAGTTTGGATATCTTCCTAAGTTGTGTCATGTCTGCAACTTTGCTTGTTTCTCCATCTCCGGAGGACTCCAACTCTACGTTACACAAGTGTAGTACAGCAGCTACCACCTTCCACACTGCAGTCTGCTCCTCTTCACTAAATCCTATGGACTATACATGTCATGATTAAAATAAAGATATAATTGTTTTAAACAGATACATAGTTTCTAATATTAACAGCACGAACAAAGCCTGTTCCAATACAAATATTCTTTTCTTCTAAAGGTACACTTACTGTCATGGCTATACAAACTTCTTTGAACAGTTTTTCATCATCACTGGTGGCACGACTTGCCTCACCACCACCCACCAAACACCGATACTTCATTGTGTTATTCTCTAACCCCAGTGTGGATAATAAGGATGGACCACCTCCTGCTAATACCTGTAATACATAGCAGTTAGGTGATTGAACATGTGGTAGGTGGTATTTAATAGTTAGGGTTACACACACGTACCTGATAAAATATGTGGAAGTTCCTCTCTCCAGTTTGTTGAGTGATGACCCTGGCCTTCTCTAGGAGGTAAGTGTTGATGTGGCCACCTAGTGGTTCTCCTTTAAAGTCAAAGTTGATGTCCATGTACTTGCCCTAATAAAGTGCAATAGTTATGACATATGAGATGATACATACATGTATCTAAAATTAATATCATTTCCCTAAACAGACAGACACACATTAATTTTATAGAAATCAATGACTTACAAAACGAGAAGAGTTGTCATTTCTGTTAGTCTTGGCATTACCAAATGCCTCCATTACAGGGTTGGACTGCAGGAGAAGATTCTTCACTCGTTCAACCTCAGACTGTCCCTGATGGGAAGTTATTTTAGCTATGTAACGCATAACAATCTTGGAAGCCTCTGTTTTGCCTGCCCCAGATTCTCCTGCAGTTAGAACACAACACTAATATTGCTTGGCTTGGACATAATATGTACACATGTCTTGGAATTAGACATTTTAAACATAAATGCATTCCTACATCATAAGGTGAATACAGGAGTATAAGATCTGGATTGGAGTCCAGACTTTGGCTGGCAACTAATTCAACTGACAAAAATGTACAATGGCATTTAACATGGATTCCAGAGATCAGGTAAAACTACTTAAAGGTACAGTAGCACCATAGCAACAGTACTTGACAGTGTCATTGCAGCCAAACAATACACATAATTGAGAAGACACAAGAGTAGTTGATAACTCTTAACAGAATCCTAGTCTACCTGTAATACTATCCTTCACATCACTGGCAAAATATGCCATTAAAGTGTATGCAACTCAAACTTGTATGTGGCTCCTATTCAAGTCAATCTACAACTCAACATGTTGACATGGTTGATGCATAACTGTGAAGATCCCTTAGGAACTTGTGTGATTTGAAAGTACAGATAAATACATTGCACACATATTATGCTATGTTTAACATTTAGGAAGTCTGTCTTTAGCAAGAGCTAACACAATACAGAATAGTATTTCTAACTAAACTCTTTATCAGCATGCACAATCACAAGTTACCCATATCAAGCCATTGTGAGTGTCATACATTTATACACACTCTACCTGAGATGACAACACAGGTATCTTTTCCATGCCACTTCATGTTCTGAAATGCTGCATCAGCTAAAGCAAAAATGTGTGGTGGTCTTTCATACAGTTCCCTCCCTTTGTAGTCCTCGACGACTGCATCATTATAAATATCAACAGTTTGGTAGGGGTTGACAGAGACCACTGTCTCCCCGATGTAAGTGTAGATCAATCCCCCCTGATACCTCTGCTTTAAATTATTCATAAATGCCTCCTCTGACACCTCATCCATTAAGATGAAGTCAGCATGGCCCACTCCATCTGTGTCTAACAGTGCCATCGTTCAGTGTTCAAACACCTGTATATATGTAGAATATAAAAGCATTTTCAAACATGCTATCCGTATATATACCCCCTATTTGCTACAACAACATGTAAGTTTTGCTGTTTATGAAAGCTATCTAATTTCAATCAAAAAAAAAAAAAAAAAAAAAAAACACACACACACACAGTATGTTAGCAGTGAAGCCTATCAAATTACAATGAAGCTCACTAAGTTATGAAGCCAGCATGGTGAAGATTTTAGAAAGATTCCACTAGAAACCGTTAACTCTCTAGCAACCAACCACACCACTGCACCAGGTATAGACCCAAGCGAAGGGGATGGTTAAAAATTTAACAAGATGCAGACACGTACGCTGCCTGTAACCCGCGCATTTTCTTCAAGCGGTTTAACACTTTTTAAAACCGCCAACACCCTCCCAGAAACAATCTAGTGTGCTTGCAGAAATTATCTGAAATTCACTGTGTCAGCTTAAACTTAAAAAGCACAAGAACCTCTACCCTACACAAAGTTTTCCAGTACTCCAAACTTGACTTTACAGTACGTGAGATTGATCAGAACGTGCACAACGAAATAATTCATTTAGGCATAACGTACCTCACACTTTAGTTGTTGGCTAGATCTCTTTGTTGCTAATAATGCCAGCTAGTTGTCACACTGCAAGCTTGCTATTCCGCTAACTACCACACCCTTCGCCTTTTACAGTTCTGGTTGCCAATTATCACGTGCGCGTAATCCCATTATCAGCAGTAAGCATTATATGGAGCGAATGTGAACAATCCCCTGGCTTCGTTATGGTGCGTTATGATATCGTGTGTGTGTATGTCTATATTGTAGGTTAGTATATAAGGGACGTTTTGTGGTACATGTGTAAGGTGGCTAGGACTATCAAAGGAACAATATTCAGTGACTGTTTAAGTTTTAGCTCTATTAAAGTGCCTTAAACAGACAGAATCCTGTACCTCTATATTTTTGTTGTGTTATGCTCAAAAAACTTATACAGATTTCCTATTTACTAGGGGCAGCAACAAAGTGGCAGGTCGACTGGTCAAATACAACACACATCACTGTCACAACCACAGGGAACTGTGTCTTCATCCTCTTCTTCATCATTTGAAACTCTAGTGGTACCTAAAGCATCCTCCATTAATGCTGAAAATGGAACCACAGTAAGGCACACTCTTGTATGCATAAAATTCTAACATGTTCATTGTAAAAGTCTGATACACACATGATTTTGTTTTCTGCAACAGGACTTTTCCATGCATGCATGTTGTGTGCATGTCACATGGAGAATGAGTACTTATATGGTTATACAATATTTGTGTTAGAAAAGTATTTCGTCATTCTCTTAGGAGAACTCGTCTGTCCCGTACACATCCTACTCGATCACCAAACCAGAGTGAGTGTATTTGTTATTATGTGTGTGTATTTGTTGTACTGGGGTATAGGGATGAGAAGGGTGATAAGTCAGTGACTAAACCACCACCGAAATCTGTGAGTTATCCCTCTGTGTGTGTAGTGTGTAGTGTGCAAGTAGTCACAAACACACATGGCTTATTGTAAGTACACACATATGCACTGTATGTATGTACTGGGTATAGAATTATTATTTCATCATCCTACCCCACACAGGAAGGTATAGTAGTGGTAGGGACGAAGGCACCGACTGACTTATCCCAGTTATATGGCAGTGATGTTGTCAGTAAACTAGAGAAGATACACATAGTGAGTTGTGTGTAATGTATGACTAGAAAGTTTCTAGATACAGTTTGTATATATAACTGCATGGAGTTAATAAGATTAAAAAGTTTAGCCTTTTAAGGTTTCTTTGCTAATTCATGCTGACAATTTCTTGTCACTATTGTGGTAAGTGAACATGACATCATGCAGTACAGTAGTACTGTATATTAGGGATCATGGAGATTTGGGTTTTCCTAGCCAAAAAAATTCACCAGCTTCACAACTCCATCCTGGCACCTTGGCAGTATTGGTTAGGTATAACCAAGCCCAAAAGTGCCTTCGGTATGATCCCAATAAATAGTTACGGAATTTTGAAAAAAAATTATTCAGTAGAATTTTCTACTGACTACCTGCCTGCCTGCCAGCCCGCCCACCTGCCTGCCTGATGCCTTCAGGCAAGCGTAACTTGATAACGGCTAAGGCTATGGGCTTAACTTTTTCACTGTTCGACGTTGCTTCATCCTGAGACGTTCCTTTTGGTATACTGCAGTACTTACAATGCACGCATCATGGACTTACCTTTGTCCTCCTTTGTGTCACATTTCTTTTTTCTGACAGCCAAAGGTGTCAATTTGCAGTAGCGCGATGCATGGCTTCCCTACAGTACGTTTGTAAACGGGAATCACCCGTATTTTCCGTGGTGAATGGACTGATTGCAGAGACGGTTCTAACAGTGTTCTTTATTTGTAATGCTGTAATGGGCTGAACATAGCTGAAAGTGAAGAGTAATGGCTGCTGCACTTTCGAGATAGTAATTGATAGTTGGGGCACATGGATCATTGTATTTTTGAGGTGACTGGATTGTTGCAGAGGCGCTTCTACTGTTTTTCATCTGTAGCGCTGAGTATAGCTGAAAGCGAAGCGTATTGGTCACTGCACTTTCAAAGCAGTATTTGATGCTGGGGCGCACGTTCAAACGTAAACATTAATTCAGGTGCCATCCTTTCTTTTGATGCGGTATGCATGGGTTCACCAGTCATAATAATGTTACAAAAAAGTAAGCAAACTAGTTTAAGGAAAAATTAGAAATTTTAAGTCAGATTAGGGATCATAGAAAATAAAAGTAAGGAAACAAGGGAGATCGCCTACACCTGCAGATACACTAGTGAACATTTAATCCCTAATTTAGTCTTGGTCTTGGGGTATAGACTGGATTAGGGATTAAATGGTCACTAGTGTATCTGCAGGTGTAGGCGACCTCCCTTGTTTCCTTACTTTTTTCTATGATCCCTAATCGAACTTAAAATTTCTAATTTTTCCTTAAACTTGTATAGTATGTGGTTGCTTACTGGACATGACAGCAATAATTCCTGTGGCACTATTGCTAAGTTGTGCATTTTGTGACTGTGAATGTTTAGTGAAATTGAGGTGAAACTGTTGACTGCTAGGCTTCTACCAAAACTGTATTGCCTATAATAACAACATTGCTGGATTATTATTTTTCAAGACCCAACTTGTTGATACCAAAAGTATTATTTCTATAAGGTCCTTTAATTGATTGAGAGGATTTCCTGAAAGAAGTTATACTGTGTTATGGGGTATAGCTTTAAACAGGCAATTTGCTATTACCTGAAATGTGGGCACCTTTTATACCTATTATTCTGTTTGCGTTAGTATACCGTATTTCCTCATATAAAAGCTGCATTTGAATAAATGCCTGTCTCGATTATAGGCTGGTGAGGCCTAGACTATTAATGGAGTCTACTGTTAGTGACTTTAATCTTTCTCTTGCTGCTGTTATTTCTTCAAGCTTATTAAGTTTCGAGCCATCAGAGGGATGAGGTGCTGTGGTAATCATGTGAGAGCCATAATGAGCTATGCATGCAGATAATATATCATACAACTGTTTTCCAATCGTTTTAGGCAGTTGTTTGTATAGGCAATACATAATATAAAGGTTCCTCTAAGCTTACCATCACATACATTAATGGTGTCTACTCAAATTTGATTAAATGCTGGGCATCACCCAAAATAAATGTCTGGTCTTAAATAAATGCCGTATTTGTTTACAGGTTGAGTCAAACATGTTGGAACTTGGAAATAATAGCCCAGGCTTTTATATGAGTAAATATGGGGCACACATTTACATAGACCTCTAAAAATCAGTTCACTGCGTCCTAAAGTATCTGGAATATACGAGTTCCACTGTATACTGTTTAGCTGTATGTTGAGGTGGCCGACAACCACTTGTTTAGTTTATGTGTGATGACTTTGTTTTGTGTTATGTAGTTCTATCCTATTTTGAAATCATCTTGTGGCCATGGTAACCTTACTTTAACTGAGGAGATGAAAGGTACTGTATGTGAGAGACTGTGTCAATACTGGTACGTAGCTATCTTTCTTGTGTTAGTATAAAGTACTCTAATACTATAATGATTTTTATTTCTGCTCATTACATAGCAGTTTTTGAAGTCACTTAGTGGCCACTACTGTAATTTGTAATTCATATCCCAATTGTTTTACTGGCCATGACATAGGTCATTAACATGTACATACAGTACTTTGTAATTTCATAAATATAAGATTACCCATTGAGTTTTGTCCCTGTTTTTGGTATCTTGTGTGGTTCTATTAATGAAGCTTCACTGTCCTGTGTGATCTGCTATTTGCACACACACACACACACACACACACACACACACACACACACACACACACACACACACACACACACACACACACACACACACACACACACACACACACACACACACACACACACACACACACACACACACACACACACACACACACACACACACACACACACACACACACACACACACACACACACACACACACACACACACACACACACATACAGAAACTGTGACAATGTGTGCATGCATATGTTGAGAGTGTCCTTAATTTTGTTTATCTATGTGTGCCCTTATCTCATCCTATTGCTATTGTAGATGGTTTGGAGGCCACCCCAATACTCAACATGTGTCTACGTTATCAGGAGCACTTGTCAACAGTGGCATCAGTGATGGCTAATGAACAGGTCAGTGAAATGACTCTTGTGTATGGTACCCCTTTTAGTGGTCACCTCAATATGGGTACTAATAGTGGCCATGTTAAGTAGATCCCAAACATCTGTAGCTTACATCCTGTTTACACTACCTACTAACCCAGGTAAAGCACGACACGGCTCAAAACAAATTGCAGTGTGAATCAATCGAGCTGTGCTGAACTGGGTCCAGTACTGCACTACAAGGAGAGGCAGGATAGGATACAGTGCAAACGCATTCTGAGCCGGCCAACTCAGGTTAACAATATAACTTACTTCTGTTGGACACACAGCAAGCATATTCTATGCTCTAAAACTGTTCTTCAAAATGGCTACTACGTACCGTAGTTCTGGTAGACTTTGTGACAGTTACGCTAATATTCCTGAGCACCCACTAGCTTAAACATGGCAGCTATAACATTGTATGACTTATTTCAGCTGGTTCTGCGCTTTGTCGCTACAGTTCTAGTGCCTTTTTATTAAGCGCCTAAATAATCAAAAGCTCATGTGCTTGTTTTAGCTAATTATTATTCGGTGCTTGCACTATCAAGCTCGCGTGAGATACAGTAGTGTGAACAATTTAAGCACCAACCCGAGTTCAGTTGAAAACACTCTGGCTAACCCAGGATAGTGTGAACAGGGTGTAAGGTGTACTTCATGACATCAGCATATTAATAGGCCACCTACGGTGACCATGTCAAGTATGTACCAAAGGTGTATTTTATTGCCTTGTAAATAAAACCACCTAATTATAGTGACCATGTCAAGGTATACTTGTGACCTTATTATAGTGGTTGACCTGTAACTGAGGTTCACTATTTAAGAACTGGGTGGTATACTGTGGTTCATTAGCAAGTGTGTTCTTGGGTTTACTGTGAATCTGCTGGCATCACGGTGTTGTTGTAGTGGTAACCCCTAATGTTTCTATGGTAACTGTACTGTAGATGGCACTGGCTGCTCGGTTTAGAGATCTGGAGTTATTTGTGGTTGGAATACAACAACAGTTATTAAGGAGACAAGACCGACTAGCAAAAGCTGCCCCACACATGCAAACTGGTGAGCATGTGTTAATTGTAATTAGTGTGTGTTGTAGTTAAATCAGTGACTTGGTGTATATCACCATATGTGACTGGGCCTGCAAAAACAGGTGACTGGGCCTGCAAAAACAGGTCACATGGGCACAAACTACACTGCCATCACATAAGTCATGTCTCAGTACTGGAATAGAATATTTGTGTTCTGTAACTTGTTTTGTATAGCCATTTAACTACTTAAAATTTGCAAGGCCATAGTCATAGTATAAAGTCAGAAATACAGAGTAGGCAAATGCCTATTTTCACACATATGAATGTTTGGAGTGTGTGGGTCTAGTTGGTTGCTAGGTAACCAGCAATGGCATACCGTATAGTAATAAACTTTGGCAGTAAAAAAGTGTGACAAAACCCCTCTGTTGAAAAAATTGGCGGAAAAAACTTTGGTGATTGAAATAGTACTCGCCAAAGTTTTTACTGTACAGTGCGTAAGGATAAAACAACAAGGTGTCAACTCATCAGTTAAGTAGTATAGTAAGTGTATGGGTAGCTAGCGTTATTGTTGTAGCAGTACTTCTGTAGATGCTGATCTATCGACGTGCTAGCTAAGGCATGCTTCTCTATCTCCTGCAATGTCGAGAGCATCCGTATTTGCTTTTTCAGTGAACTCCAGTAGCAGAGGTTATCACATATATCAAAGTATTTAGCCAAATCCATCATGAGACGATAAACTATTAAACTTACATGCGAACTCGCATGCAAACGGGAAGCCGGTTGGAAATGCTATCCAGCCAAGGAGTGCTTACAACTGTGGGACACATTACTAGGAAGACCAAGATCTCCAAAGTCTGCTTGATCTTTATTGCATGGTGGTACAAGCTGACCTTCATCTCAAGTTCTTGGTACTCAATGTGCTTGTGTAATCCCTCGTGTAATCATCTAAAATAATTGGTGAAAAAATCTTTGGCGAATTGAACGCTATTCGCCAAATTCGCCAAAGGTGTTTAACGCTACATGTCATATTGTAATCAAAACTTAGCAGTCTGACTCAACTTTTTAGCAATTATATGCCAAGTGCTATACTTTGTTTCAAGACCACACTTTGAGTACTATATAAGTATACATATCTTATCTTTCAAGCAAGGCAATGCTTGAAGTGTTAGAGAGCACCTGCAACTACACGTGCAAACAATTAAAACTCACAGAAATCCACAGTCTTCAATAGATTTGCTGTTATACCATCCAAGAGTGCTTTATTTTGACATTTCCATGTCTCATCACCCACTGAGAGATCTAGGTTGGCTCACATGCTTCTATAACTACCCAATATAGAATTGCAGTCGCAATTGTAAAACTGATGCTTGAACATTAACTTTTTATTGCATAAACCCCAGTGGTCTGGAAGTTGGGATTGAAGCCTGTTACTTTTATATGAACTCCTTATGTACTTACTGTCAAAAATTAGTGCATTTTAATTATATTGTGTACTTATGCAATTATAACATTCTAAGTATACTCTGCTGTTAATCTCTTTATAGTATCAGATATTTCAGAGATACTGGAGAAGATACAATCACAGATCGACTACTGTGTACCTATGATGAACCGGCTGAACAACTTACTACCTGAGAATGATCGGATGGAGAAATTTGAAGTGTCGACGGAATATCGTGATCCTGGAGATGCTATGCATTATTCAGAGCAGACTAACATTATTGGATTTAACTATAGTAACATTGATAGTAATAGTTAGTATAATACTACGTAACTACGATAAAAATATATTAATAAAATGTTGCACCACATGTGTGGAATGTTGAAGGGAGTAAGATCATGACTAATCTCAATTATACACACACATGGACAGACACAATCACATTAGTATTCACATCTTACGCTGAATTGTTACTACAGTTTAGTTTAGACATTGATCAGTTGTGCCATTATCATGGTCTTGACTGTTGTGTTCAAGTTATTGAAGTCTTTGACCTACAAGAGATAGCAGTGTACACAAATTGCAGGTACACCATCTATGCTACCACAAACAGTACTGTAATTCTGCTATGTGATATGTAGCAAACAAACATTTTGTAGCAGGACTGCTATATTTGAGTATATTGATCACTGGTGCAGTGGTACTGTGGTAGAATAAATACTGCGGATTCCAGTCTTGGCTGAAATTTAATAGCTGTAGTATTAAGCGTATATGTGACTGGATTTTGGAAAAACGATCCAAATCGCACATTAGAAGTTCCGAGATAAACGGTTTTAAAGAATTGAAGCCAGCATAACTCTCCAAGGATAGCAAGCACGCGTATGAAATTTACACAAAAGATGCATCAATCTGTAACCTTTCAAGCCACTTCCAGTACTTGTAGCTGCTTGTACAGTTTCCCGCCAAATAAGATAGAAAATCTGAGCAGTTGGACGAGCGAAGTAGTATCACGAGTGCTCACAAAGGGAGGCAGACCACGATTGGAGTCCAGACACCAGATTACAGGGCTGTGCTGGCTCCTTAGTGGCTGATACGTAGCAAAATCAGCAGAGAACACGTCTGGCCAACATTATAAGGCTGTCCACCAGTAAACCACTGACTCTTGCCAAGCCAGGTCCTTCACAAGGCCTGAAACCGCCATTTGAGCACTCCACACCACCCAGAAAAGACGTGTGTAAAAACCAGCCTCGTAGTTTGAGTAGTGCTGAGGGTCAAAACTTGTAGTACGATAGTGCAGCTATCCACTGGTGGTGTTAGTTTGATTTTGCCTGATGTGCGATTTGGATCGGTTCTGTAAAATCTGGTCACATATATATACTACTTTTTGCAGATCTGGTCATGATAATGACGGGTAATACATTTTAAAGCCACATAAACTTACTTAGTTCTCATTTCCCTTCCATATCACTATTTTACTCACCACATAAGTATAGGTAAGACATGCAGTGCTAGGAGCAGTGTTGCCAGATGATTTGTTCCAAATGTTCATGTGGAAAAATAAATTTATTCATAAAAAATTCATAAATCCATAGTCACTTTCAAACTAGTCCACACATTATAAATAGGTGGATCTGTGGGTTAGTAGGGCAGTGAATAGCAAAGAAAGAAAAAAAAAAAAAGGTCACCACCTAAAATTGCCAAAAGTTCATAAAAAGTTCGTAGATTATTTCAGGTTCACAAACAAGACAAAAAGTTCATAAATCTATGAACTTTATTCACAACATGGCAACACTGGCTAGGAGTCTTCAGTGGATAAACAACCTGAAGGAATGATGTAATAATCACCGATCGAGGTGATTATTACATCATTCCTTCGGGTAGTTTATCCACTGAAGACGAGGTGATTATTACATCATTCCTTCGGGTTGTTTATCCACTGAAGACTCCTAGCAATGCATGTCTTAGTAATTTAGACAATGGCCTGTGGTGACTGGAATTTTGTTATATGAACCCACAAAGTATGCAATTTGTTTGTTGAAGTTTGTGGCTAGGTGTCTTACTAGGTTCCACCTGTTTACAGGTGTCTTACTAGAATAAAAATCCTGCATACTTTGCAAATATCAAAGCATTCTTGACATGCCATTGTCTAAGCATAGATATTAGAGAGAAGTGGTGGCTGCAGTTATCCAGCATTTGGTATTTAGCTAGAGCAGTCTAGCAACATTGTATTTTGAGTCATATGAGCATCTATTACAATAAAGGTCTGCCTGCCAACGTAGGGGCTTGTGGTTTGACAGGAAAGGGTGTCTTTAAAATATATGTTTCAAATATAATGTTATCCATGTCTATAATGAAATGCTTTAATTAGAGCCTCCCTTAATACTTACAATTGCATATTGTGTGTTCTATTAGAAAGTTTCAATGTTTTAGTGAATATAATAATAGTAGCCTACTGGGCAGATTATATAGTGTACCAATAAAATTTAAATTATCTAGCACTGCACATGTGGTCTCTAAACAACATAATGGTTTAGACTCACTGTGTAGACACCTTGTTACCTGTGGCATTCCATTATTGTACAATGTGGTAAAGTTCATCAGTAGTGTCTTCAGCAGTGTCTGGACTGTATGTGATCTTCATACCAACCTCTGCTGCATTCAGTAAATCAAAGTAATCTTCTTGATGAATAGTGTCTTTCCCCAATACATGGTACATACATATCCAGTATATTATGTGGATTAGTTTTATCTATCACATGTAGTCTTACAATTCTTTACACATGACTGTTCTATTAGAGAATAATTGTTTTCATTGTATACATACACGCTACCTGATCATCTAATGTTTGTTTAGAGAGATGAGCTCTGGCTAGTTGTCCAACATAGTTTGACCTCAACAGATCTGATGAGAGAGCTGCTGTAACTTGTACCTTAATCATGAACTGTGCATTTGTTGGTCTCTTAGCCAATCCAATGATCAGTGTCCTGGTACTGTGTGATGGCACGGTAGTATAAGTATAGTTCTGTGAATACGTGTACTACCATTGATATCAAAATGCAGTAATCAATTTTGTATGGTTGATATCTTTCTGTGATGTGTTGTCATTATGTAGTGTCATGCATGCATGAAACTTAAGGTGTATAATTATTAAGTCAATAAACAGCTTATAGCATGGAAACCATGAAAAGTCTGAGTTATCTGAACACCAGCCACCTAAACTTGTAATTAACTGAGCTCCAAAACAAGTCAACTTAGAAAGCATTATTTTTATTGTGCATAATTAAACCACTCTATGCAGGCTACATCAAAATTTTAATTCTGAAACATGAAATAGTTTGACTACGTACATTGAACCAGAGTTAGGTGACAATAACTATGATTTTTAATGGACCTAAACAATGGCATACACAAAACCATGTGCATTTCATTTACAAAATCTTCCTTAGCAAGATAAGTGTGTCCATAGATGGGATAGTGCTGCAGATGCTAGTTTTCATATTCAGCAACTGTGGAGGATTACCAATAGTGTTATATGTGGTGACTGTTCTATTAGAGTATTTGACTGACTGCTCTATTACAGTATCTCAATCTTGTTGTTGTGTGTGTGTTTTTTGGGTAGGGGGGGCTCCCTGTGCCCCCCCCTTGAATCCACCACTGTGAAATACAGTAATAATATTATGCAGTGTGTTTATCATACTTGCTATACTATTTTCCATCATACCTGCTTCATTCTATTAACTTGAAATACCGTAACATTGCTTCAAACCTTTAATTTCTTTATCCACGCATCTTTTCACCAAATTTCCCAACTAGCTAGTTATATGCATGAATCATCAGATTGGATGTGCATGGAAGCCCCCTTTTGCAATCCTTCTTTTTCGCAAATCTGATCACATATTGGTAATGTGATTACATATCACTTCATAAAATTTAATATTGCAATTATCACTATATCCTTCACTCACTCACTCACTCACTCACTCACTCACTCACTCACTCACTCACTCACTCACTCACTCACTCACTCACTCACTCACTCACTCACTCACTCACTCACTCACTCGACCGGTGTGGCATCAGAAGTACTGGAAAACACTTTGGTACCATTGAGAGAATCCCTTGAAATGACGCACGAAAATTTGACGTTCTTCAAGATTTAAGATTTAAGATTAGATACTGGGCAGTCAGCTCAGCTGGTTGGCCCAGGGGATGAAAATCCCCAAAAGGTACAATCACATGCATACATCCTATTAAACTAATAATTACAATAATTAAGATTAGGTAAGTAAATAAATTCGTCTATGTCTCTTGATTCAATCACAGTAATTGGTAAATTGTTCCAATCTTTAATTGCTCTAGGATAGAAACTGTACTTATTCTTCACCCAGATGGTCAGATCCTTTCCAGACTAACAGCATAGGCAGACTATGCATCCAACCTTATCACATCACTATGAGGAAGAATTGGCTTTTCTTAATTGTCTTGGCTGGTAGGGCAGTTTGAATTCGAAAATTTGTGCCTGTTCGTTTTCTGCTTTTTGAGAGAAAGCAACCCTGTGCCGGGAACCCAGTGAATCATTTGCTTATTACTGTGCGTACTTTTTAACTACTAGATAATATCTAACTAAGCAGCAAGTTCTATCCTGTTCTTTGTGTCACGTGGAGCACGAAATTTTAAAAATAATTTTTACATCTCACAAGAGCAGCGCATACTAAAATCGATATTTCTGTGAAGACAACGATTGTGCCTCCGGTTTCATGTAGTCTGGCACGCCCGCCCCTTCGCATAAAGAGGAAGGGTCTGGTCAATCTAGCATTCAAAATTTGTAGCGTGTTACCGAAAACAGGCAACACCAATCAGATTGCATTGTTGGTAATTACTAAATATTTGTGACGTTTGTTTTGGAGTTACCATTGATACCATAATGCGTGAAAGAGTTTTTGTGAAGATGCGATATGATTTAGGCTGCTTGTATAGTCGCCAATAGGATGTTCTGTAAAAGAACAAAAGATGGAGGTAGTGAAAGAGCCTTGTAGTTAGAAATGATGTACTCGTAAAGCTGCCTAATCAATATGGAAAGAATAACGGTTATGTTTAGCAGCCTTTCATTAATCTATCTCGTGAACTGATTACTTTGCGTGGCTGTTAGACGTGCCATTATTGTTTAATTACATTCCATTGTTACAACTCCGTAATGCTAGAGTGACCAGACCCTTCCTCTTTATGCGAAGGGACGGGCGCTGCCAGACTAGGTTTCATGTTGGATCTAACAATGGGATACCACAATGAACATCCCACAATGGTAGGGTGATCGATTTGTAAAAGTTGATTTTTCGGATTGCGGACTCTAGCTATGTAATACGACGCCGGTCTTCCTCGTCTCGCGTGGCCAGACCGCTTTTTTCCGGTAGTCTTCCTCCGGTATACGTAGCTAAGTATAGTTATTTATTACAAGGTAAGGTGAGTACAGGAGGAAACAAGGCCTATAGGTTATAGCTGGTAACGCACCTTTCCGCTGACACACTGAAACTGATATTCTAGGCTGAAATTCTGATTCTGCCTAAACCACCATGAACCGTCTCAGCGACGTGGGCCGCGTGGCATCCTTATCAGAGAGTATCGCGGCTGTTAGATAACAATAAACCTCACGGCTAACACTAACAGCAGCGATGTCAATTTATACGATTCTTCGCTGTATCACGTGACTCAGAAGTAGTCCAATACTTGATTAATAGCTCCGGACGCCGCTATAGCTATGCGCATGCCCAACGGAGTGTCTTCCGCCCGCATCACATTTTACTGCAAACTGCACGAATCTTTAAAAATTGCGTGGCGCATGCATGTATGCACACACAAGAAGTAAAAACGTTTTGTTTCACGGAACAAGTTGCTTACATTAGGAATCTTAGTTCCCGACATCAACAACATGTTCCGTGAAACAAAATGTTCTTAAACCTTGTGTTCTTAAACCTTAAACCGCACACAAGATTTAAAAACATTTTGTTTCACGGAATAGGGTTGCTGATGTCGGGGAATAAGATTCCCACTGTAAGCAACTTGTTCCGTGAAACAAAACATTTCAATTCTTGTGTGCGCATAAACGCATGCGTCACGCAATTTTTAAAGATTCGTGCAATCAGCAGTACTGCGGTTTTCCAAGTTCTTGCAATGCAAAGCGTCATGCGCTATACAAGCATGTACGTGCGCAGTTGTTCAACAGTGGATTTTCAGTGACATCTACTGACTCACAGGACTTCAAGCATGCCTACGCATACAACTCGACAGCCACAGATTATTACAGGTGTATTTAAAGAACTGCGCATACTGACACATTATTAGCGCATGACGCTTTGCATTGCAAGAACTTGGAAAACCGCAGTACAGAAAATTGCATTGTCTTTGCAACAACCGGCCATGCGCGGTTTGAGCATGCGCGTGTTTTGAATAATAAAACGCGCGCAATACCGGGTACCGGGGTTTTCAAGTCCGTTGTCCTATTATAATTGCGCATGCGCTAAAAACCTACTAACCGAAGGGCCATTCACTGGTGATAAAGGAGTCACAACAACACAGTGAGTAATAGTTTTATCACATTTACAATCATCCATCATAATAGGGCACACACAGTTACCTGATTTCACTTGAATCTGCCATTTCTTTCGCACTGCTAAGCGCATGCGCCAAAATACATAGGACAACGGACTTGAAAACTCCGGTACCGGGGTTTTCAAGTCCGTTGTCCTATTATAATTGCGCATGCGCTAAATACCTACTAACCGAAGGGCCATTCACTGGTGATAAAGGAGTCACAACAACACAGTGAGTAATAATTTTACCACATTTACAATCATCCATCATAATAGGGCACACACAGTTACCTGATCTCACTTGAACCTGCCATTTCTTTCGCACTACTAAGCGCATGCGCCAAAATACATAGGACAACGGACTTGAAAACCCCGGTATACTGCTGATTGCACGAATCTTTAAAAATTGCGTGACGCATGCGTGTATGCGCACACAAGAATGAAACTGTTTTGTTTCACGGAACAAGTTACTTTCGTTGGGAATCTTAGTCCCCAATATCAGCAACCTGTTCCGTGAAACAAAATGTTTTTAAATCTTGTGTGCGCACAAACGTATGCGTCACGCAATTTTTAAAGATTCGTGCAATCAGCAGTAACAACAGTACGCAGGTATCAAAGCCGTTCAATTCCGCGTCTGTTAAATCATTGCATAACCGGAATTATACACACTTTTACGGCAAGTATACCAGGAATGGTAGGATCATCACTAGTTAGCAAATACCAAAACCCTGTATTGCACGCATTTTATTATTCAAACACGCGCATGTTCAAACTGCGCATGGCCGGTAGTTGTAAAGACAATGCAATTTTCTGTACTGTAGCTACCATCCGCCAGTAAAATAGTTGTCATATTTCTGAGACGTTGAATATTCTCATTCAAACCTCTGACTTTTACTACCAATTAGTCCATAAAAGGTGTGAAATTTACCCAGACTGCTTATTTCTCTCTCCCCACCCGGGCCCACTGAAATACTGAAATAGCTACAAAAGCGGTCTGCGGAAACGAGACTAAGGTAGCTATGGAAGATTCGGACCACTCAAAAGAGGTAATCTCACACACACAATCATCAATCTCACGCAATTCAAAAGTCTCCTAAGCAGTGGCTGCTCCTTGGTGCAAGCAACGAAACCCATGAGGTGTGCATTATTTAGAGTAATATGTACTGTATCACGTGATCGATAGATTCAGCTATGGATGCTACCGCCATGTAGCACAAGGTATAATGAGCAGAAACAGAACCAGAAATTATCAGGCAGGAGATTTTGGATGATCTCAAGATGTCATTATTGTAAAGGCAGTGGTTACTGAACCGAAAGTCGGTTCAATATGCCAGACTTTTGAACCGACAGTAAAACTTAGACAAAAAAGGGTGACTATTAAAATGAAAAAAAACACAAAATCTCACGCAGTATGCTAACCACTGTGCTACTACTGCTAGCTACCCACTACCCCTACTTTTCTACCTAATAAATGTTACTCACGTAGTAGTCTCACTATATATATAGTAAGAATAACGTAACCTAAAAGGTGAAGAAGAAACCAAAGCTGAACCCGACCCACATGCATGTGCAACTGTGCATACATGCATGTGTGTGTCTGTGTGAGAGATTGCATGAGTGAGTGAGTGAGTGAGTGAGTGAGTGAGTGAGTGAGTGAGTGAGTGAGTGAGTGAGTGAGTGAGTGAGTGAGTGAGTGAGTGAGTGAGTGAGTGAGTGAGTGAGTTGGTTCTTTTTGTATTTGTATACCCCAAAGCCGGCCTATGGCCGGCTTTGGGACTTTTTAACCTATCTTTTTTTTACCACAGGAGGAAGAAAAGATGAAGTAGATGTACTTTATAAATATTTTATCAGTAAATGTACAAATTATATATATAATACATAATATTATATTGATTACAGAAATCTCCATGGTGGTTTCTTTGTAACTGAACACTCTACAAGGTGACTTCTTCTAGATGCTCTCTCTACAGGGTGAATTGTTTGTAGCTGAACGATCTACAAGATAACTTCTTCTAACTGATCTTTCTACAGGGTGATTTGTTTGTGGCAGAATTTTATACAGGGGGATTTCTTTGCAACTGAACTCTCTACATGGTGGTTTCTTTGTAGCTGAACTCTCTACAAGGTAACTTCTTCTAGCTGATCTCTCTACAGGGTGATTTGTTTGTAGCTGAACGATCTACAAGGTAACTTCTTCTAGCTGATCTCTCTACAGGGTGGTTTGTTTGTAGCTGACTTCTGTACAGGTGATTTGTTTGCAGCTGAGCTCTTCACAGAATGGTTTCTTTGTAGCTGAACTCTCTAAAAGGTAACTTCTTCTAACTGATCTACAGGGCAATTTGTTTGTGGCTAAATTTTCTACAGGATGATTTCTTTGCAGCTAAACTCTCTACATGGTGATTTCTTTGTAGCTGAACTCTCTACAAGGTAATTTCTTCTAGCTGATCTCTCTACAGGGAGATCTGTTTGTAGCTGAACTATCTACAAGGTAACTTCTTCTAGCTGATCTCTCTACAGGGTGATTTGTTCGTAGCTGACTTCTGTACAGGTAATTTTTTTGCAGCTGAGCTCTTTACAGAATGGTTTCTTTGTAGCTGAACTCTCTACAAGGTAATTTCTTCTAGCTGATCTCTCTACAGGGAGATCTGTTTGTAGCTGAACTATCTACAAGGTAACTTCTTCTAGCTGATCTCTCTACATGGTGATTTGTTCGTAGCTGACTTCTGTACAGGTGATTTTTTTGCAGCTGAGCTCTTTACAAAATGGTTTCTTTGTAGCTGAACTCTCTACAAGGTAACTTCTTCTAACTGATCTTTCTACAGGGTGATTCGTTTGTAGCTGAACTATCTACAAGGTAATTTCTTCTAGCAGATCTCTCTACAAGGTGATTTGTTTGTAGCTGAATTCTGTACAGGTGATTTTTTTGCAGCTGAGCTCTTTACAGAATAGTTTCTTTATAGCTGAACTCTCTACAAGGTAATTTCTTCTAGCTGATCTCTCTACAGGGAGATCTGTTTGTAGCTGAGCTATCTACAAGGTAACTTCTTCTAGCTGATCTCTCTACATGGTGATTTGTTCATAGCTGACTTCTGTACAGGTGATTTGTTTGCAGCTGAGCTCTTTACAGAATGGTTTCTTTGTAGCTGAACTCTCTACAAGGTAACTTTTCTAGCTGATGTCTCTACAGGGTCACTAGTTTGTAGCTGAACTCTCTACATGGTAGTTTCTTTGTAACTGAACTTTCTACAAGGTGAGATCTTCTAGCTGATCTTTCTTACAGGGTGATTTGTTTGCAGCTGAACTCTCTAAATGATGGTTTCTTTGTAGCTGAACTCTCTACAAGTGAACTTCTTCTAGCTGATCTCTCTACAGGGTGATTTGTTTGTAGCTAAACTATCTACAAGATAACTTCTTCTAGCTGATCTCTCTACATTATGATTTGTTTGTAGCTGAATTCTGTATAGGTGAATTGTTTGCAGCTGAGCTCTTTAAATAATGGTTTCTTTGTAGTTGAACTCTCTACAAGGTAACTTCTTCTAGCTGATGTCTTTACAGGGTCACTAGTTTGTAGCTGAATTCTCTACATGGTGGTTTCTTTGTAACTGAACTCTCTACAAGGTAACTTTTTCTAGCTGATCTTTCTACAGGGTGATTTGTTTGTAGCTGAATTCTGTACAGGCGATTTGTTTGCAGCTGAGCTCTTTAAAGAATGGTTTCTTTGTAGCTGAACTCTCTACGAGGTAACTTCTTCTAGCTGATGTCTCTACAAGGTCACTAGTTTGTAGCTGAGCTCTCTACATCTTGGTTTCTTTGTAACTGAACTCTCTACAAGGTGACTTCTTCTAGCTGATCTTTCTACAGGGTGATTTGTTTGAAGCTGAACTCTCTACAAGGTAACTTCTTCTAGCTGATCTCTCTACAGGGAGATTTGTTTGTAGCTGAACTCTCTACATGATGGTTTCTTTGTAGCTAAACTTTCTACAAGGTAACTTCTTCTAGCTAATCTCTCTACAGGGAGATTTGTTTGTAGCTGAACTCTCTACATGATGGTTTCTTTGTAGCTGAACTCTCTGCAAGGTAACTTCTCCTATTGATCTCTCCACAGGGCGATTTTTTTGTAGCTGAACTCTCTACATGGTGGTTTCTTTGTAGCTGAACTCTACAAGGTGATTTCTTCTAGCTGAACTATCTCTTTCCATAGTTGCATGAACTCCCTACAAGGTAATTTCTTCTAGCTGATCTCTCTACAGGGTGACTTGTGTGTAGCTGATCTCTATACAAGTCTCTTGTTTCTAGCTGATCTCTTGAATTCTCTTCAGGGTGACTGCTCTATTAGGATGACTGCTCTATTAGAGTATCTCGATCTCGCACTATCTGCACCAAGTTGGATTTCGTGTTATAACTCCGTGGCTTTGAGTCTGATTCTTCTACACCATTGATGAGCCTTTCTAAGATGATTACTCCATCTGTACAACGATTTTCAAAGCATTACCCCAAGCGGTTTATCTGGTAGGCGTGGCAAGCAGTGGTTTTTTTTATTAGCTAATCTCGATTGCGTAATTGTTACACACTGTTGGTTTTTTCGTTGTATCTTCCTGTTTTTTAGCTCGATTTCTTCAATAGTTAACCTATTCACCCACTGATTTTCAGCTTCTTCCCATACGCGGTTTACCCTGTAGGCGTGACAACATATTGGTGTTATGTTTCGTGAATAATCGTTCATAACTCTTGGCCTGTTTATCATATTCCAGCCAAAGTTGGTACCAAGATGCGCCTTTATATCCCCCTTCTGTGTGCCAATTTCAAGGCAATCGGATGTGGCGTTCGCGTTTTATAGCAGTTTTTGTAAGTGTGTGACAAGAAAAAGAAAAATAAGAAGAAAAAAAAACCGAAGAAACTGAGCCAATTTTTGAAGTCACATATCTCGGGAACGCGTTAAGCGATTTCGCTCAAATTTGGAATGTGGAGTGCTGCAGTTGGAGGGCATGTCCACCGCAAAAATCGTCTTGTTTCATCAAGGAAGCACAGAGCTACGGAGGTGCGAAAATTGCGTTTTCTTTCTTCCTGTCAATATACTCACGGGTGTTACGTGCCGGCATCTTGGGCCGCACGACACACTACCGTGTGTCTTGATAATAATAAATGGTGCAAAGTGAGCCTATAAAACTGTTGATTGGATGTAAGTCTGATCTGTAGACGGTGAGTGTCTGTGAATTGACTTTTTTTCCAATTATACATCTTATTTGGTAATGACCAGTGTTAGGACAGTTACTTTTACAAGTAACTAGTTACATATTACTTGCAACAGAACTACTTAGAGTTACATATTACCCAAAAAATAAAGTAACTATAATAATATTACATATTAGACTCTATTTAGGCTGTTTTGGGTGGGTAATAAATCTCATATACTCCACCTTGTTTTCTAATATACTCCATGCCTTCAGGCACAATTTAACACATGCTCAAAATCTAGGTTTATCCAATCGCTATGCATTGTTCATGTGCAGTGATTTAACGAGTGCTATTATTTTGTCACGTGAGGACGTATAGTTGCCATAGCGCTAGTATTATCACAAAAAAAACTGGCCGCTTTTGCCGAGCCTACAGCAGAAACAGCCGTGGATGAGGTAAGTAATCTTAGTGTAATGTGAAATAGAGTCTAAAACAGTTATACGGGCACAATGTGGAGTCTATGAAATTTATAAACCCTCAGGCCCTTAGTAGCGCCCTCGCTTCGCTCGTGCGCTACAGCCCGGGCCATCAGGTTTATAAAATTCATAGACTCCACATTGTGCCCGTAGAGGAACTCACCTAATATCGGACGGGCTCCAAAATCGGACGCGATTACTTGAGCTACAACAGGAATTTTTGAACAAATTATATGTCTTTAGATAGTTCAAGGCTGTGGGACTTTGCACACCAAGTATCAGCTTTCTCGGCTTCTTTGTCTGGTGGCAGCAGCCCTACAAAGTCATTTCCGATTAATACGTATAATCGGAAAAAAAAAGTCGATTCACGGACAGCCAGCATTTATAGACTAGATCTGCAATCCATCAACCATTTGTTATATCGGTGGTGAAGGGCAACTCTTCTACTTTCTAAATATCTATGGTTTATTTATTTTAAATCTCTTTTACTATGAATTACAACTGAAATAAAACAGGATGTCACTGGAGTAATGATCGCACGCGATTTTGTATAAGTTCTGGTTTTGTAATTAGTGAAGCGCGGGCCAAAGTTTCTCTTACTCCAGTTGCTAATTGATGCTTAGACTATAGTCTACCTGGTTTGTCGCCGTTCAAGTGAAGTAAAGGTATATAGAGTGTGCATGATGCGAGGGTAATAGCCATACATGGTACTGGTAACGTGAGTTGACATGCACAACACCATTATAGATGCGGACTAGCTAGCAGTACTATATACCTGTATGTAATCCCGTAGACTTATAAACCTGGGGTTTATAAATCTTTGTATGATCTGAATTTGATGTAGGCCTATAAGTTTTTAAAGCTATAGCAGTAAGCTAGTCTAGTCGCTATGAATTCAGTACGACTGAACATTCAGTATATATTTCATGCCAGGTACCTAACCATATCTATAGGCTGCCTGATATTGTTTGCAATGATGGTAAACTCTATCACTTAAAGAATTCTGTGTGTTGTTTTCTAGATGGTAGCTCAGACTATAGCGGCTAAGAATTCTTCCAAGAGTAGAATCATACGTTCCTCAGAATTAAGCGTTCATACTCCACTGATACCTTCCTCAAGACCATCAACGTACACTAAATGGGATGATGCACACATGCAGGCAGCATGCGATGGTGTCCGTGCAGGTCAATCAATTCGGATAGCAGCAGTGACCTATAACATTCCAAAAAGTACGCTCTATGTCAGAATTACCGGCATGCAGAGTAACAGGGAATAAACCTGGTCCGCCTCCTTTCCTAAGTGCTGAAGAAGAGGATGAAATGGTGTCATTTTTAGAAGGCTGTGCATCAATGGGATATGCCTGTTAGAAACAGGTTCTCGCTTTAGTTCAAAGAGTAATTTCCACTAAAGGAATAAACCGTACTGTTGGAGAAGGATGGTGGAAGTCATTTATGAAGAGGCATGGCACCTTAGCTTTACGCATGGCTGAGTCACTATCATATGTGCGTGCTGTTTGTTCCCAACCAGAAATTCTCAATCACTACTATGACTTGTTGCAGCAAACATTGCTTGATCATGAGCTTGAAGGCAGATCAAATCAGATATTCTACTTAGATGAATCAGGAATGTCATTAAATCCAATTTCACCAAAAATCGTGGTTGCAAAAGGCGCAAAGCACTCCACTTCTGTCACCTCAAATGATAAATCTCAGATCACAGTTCTTGCTTGCTGTAGTGCTGCTGGATATGCAATTCCACCATTAGTGGTACTTGATAGAAAAATTTTGAGACCAGAATATGCATTTGGGGAAGTACCAGGAACCATGTATGCACTATCAAATGGATGGATGGATACCGAATTCTTTGAAGAATGGTTCAAGCATCATTTTCTTATTCATGCACCTTCCTGTAGACCTCTTCTACTTATAATGGATGGTCACTCAACACATTTACAACCAAGTGTTGTTCGTATGGCAGCAAAGGAGGATGTAATATTATTTTGTTTACCACCTCATTCCACCCATTTGACTCAACCACTAGACAAAGGGTGTTTTGGGCCACTGAAGGCTGCTTGGAAAGAGGTATGCCATGAATACATGACAAACAACCCAGGTAAAGTCATAACACGCTACAATTTCTCAGAATTGTTTGCTAAGGCATGGGCTCAAAGCATGACCATGGCCAATATAACTGCAGGCTTTCGCACAACTGGAATATTCCCATTTAACAGAAATGCTTTAACACCACTAGCAGCTTTAACACCTTCAAAATTTAATCCTGAACATCTGGTCAAAGGCACAAAGTTGAAATTCCTCCCTATTTACAGTCCATCAAGCAGCAAATCAATACCATCATCAACTTATTTCAACGAAGAAGAAACTACGCTTTTCACTCGTAGGTATGAGGAAGGGTATGATCTTACTCATGACAAGCGCTACAATCAGTCGCTTCAGTTGAAAGCAGATAAAAGTAATGTATTGGATGAGGATGGAAAAATACCAATGGAGGTGGCACTGGATTTGTAGAGGAGTGTCCAGTGGTTAAGTCTTTGATACCACCCAAAGATACATCAAAAGAGGTTGAGCCTAATTCTGAGGTACAGATAGTGCCCAAGCACTTGGAAAATGTTGATCTTGCTGCTGACAAGGGACTTACAGCAAAGGAGACTCAGAATGATGGTGCTGCTAAAAGTATTCCTGTTCTGCTGAAGCGCTTATCAGCACTTTCTAAAGTTCTGTCTTCACAACATATAGATGTCAAGATTGTTGCCAAACACCCTAAAACATCAGCTCGCATATTAACAAGTACTGAGAACCTTAAAATGTTAGAAGAGAAAGAAAAGATGAAAATAGAAGAGGCTGAAAAGAAGAGACAGCGTAAGGATGAAGTAGAAAAGAAGAAGATAGAAGAAGCTGAGAGGAAGAGACAGCGTAAGGATGAAGCAGAAAAGAAGAGAAAAGAAAAGGAGAAGGTTGAATGGATAAAGAAAAGAAAAAAGGTAGGAATTTATTACTAGTTATATTAGATAAATTTTGTTGGCTATAAAACTTATTTATCTAGCTACATTGTTGACTGACAAGTATATAACTGAATGTTTGTTTTGTTTGTTTTTTTACAATAAGGGCATGGTGCTTACAACAAAGTATTGTAGTAATGCTTTTTATCATTTGCAAAACCTATATAGCAATTAGACATTATGGTACTTTACTTATAAATCATGTGTACTGTATGTATTAACTGCCAAATACTGTAATAGCTTCTTTCATAGTTAACTAAATTTCTTATGTAACAAGTTGATGCTGTGCTAACTAGACTCCCTGTAAATACTATTCCTTGAATTTATCAGCTCTTTACAAATTAACACAGAGCATGCTATTAATTTGTTTCTCGCCTTGTTTTGTAACTGTACACTATATACTTGTTAATATGGTGAGATGCAGTTGATAATTCTGAGTGGTACTCTGCCCAAACCCCTCTTATTGGTTTCTCAGATGCTGTTCTCATTGAGTTACCCTCTAGGTTATCAGCCGTGTTCTTTAATATAGTACAACAGCACTGTGCTTGCTGGCCAAAGTTAAATGCACACCCTTGTGTCTGGAATGATCTTTGTGATTATTAATAAATGTGAAAATGTACTGGTAACTCTAGGAATATAGAGCATTGGATACGTATACTCAATGTATGTGTATTGTGCATTGTAAAAACTAATTTTCTTACATTACAGCAGCCAACAATGCTAAAGCTCCCAGTCAACCCCCTACCACATTGGACAGTGTAAAAGAGAAAAGTAAAATTACATTATAGCTACATGCATGATGTACATATATACAATGTTGATATTTTGTGAAGTTGTAAGACTTTTCTTAGCAGTAGTATATTAAACTGAGCGATGTCTTCCAAATTAGCTGCCTAAATGTCTAACCCTTTTCCTAACACTGCATGGTCCCAAAATAATGCACACTTCTGGGACTGCCACGACAGTTGATGCAGATCAAATTTTACTCAGTATTACTTATATAATTAAGGAGGCTGCCCTTTTCACAGCTAAAAGTGCTGTGGTATGTCCAAAGAGTTTAAAACTGCTTATGTATTGTACAGCTTATTATAAGTTCGTGGCACAGTACTATCAGCCACACAAACATTGTCATGCCTATACATGTGGCCTAAATACCGCATAACTTGGATGTTTACCACATGGGTGATTAGTGCTGCACTGCAGTATAATCTGAGGATGTGCTGCTACTATTTTAAATCTACTGACTACTAGCTATCCTGTTAACAGGCACAACACATTGCTACTTATCTAACGTAAGCAACCAATTAATAGACATTCATTCTGCCACACATACCTTCTCATCCAAACATTCCTGGAACACAATTTTTGGCAGAGGTATTCCATTTTTGGCAGAGGTATTCATCTTCTTGTGTACCAAGTTTGGTATCAATAGATGGCTCCCCTGACCAGTAACAGAGGACAATGTGCAGAGTCAAAGTAATCGTTTATCCGAACCTTGGCTCAATCACTGGAATTCCATTAGCTTGCATGATACAATTACCAGAAGATTACCAAATTACTGACCAGTATGTCACACCTACAGCCATCATCAACCACTAAAAATTGATAAATTCCAGGTGTATAACAGACATCAATGCAAATTTTCAATATGTAAAATTGCTTCACACAGTAGTTACAATTTTAAAATAAAAATGCACACAAATTGCTTGATAATTCAACATGCAGTGGTCATTTAACAACTCTACAGTGCTGTATTAATAGTGGAGCAACTAGCTTCCTACCATAGGTAGCAATGGCAGATCCAGGATGGGGTATTTGGGGCAAATGCCCCCCCCCTTCAAGAAATTGCATACAAGATCGAGATACCCTAATAGAGCAGTCAATTACTCTAATAAAGCAGTCACAATGTTCATGAGGTAGTGCAGCTTACTTATGAAGCTATAAATAGGATTTTATTTTACATAACATACGTGATATAATATATTTGGTAAAGGATAACTAGTTATTATTGTTGTGACCTTTTTTTTTTTTTTTTTTTTTTTTTTTGCTCTTCAACTTTTTTCAGCAAGGTGCCCCCCCTCTTTCCAGACTCTGGATCCGCCCCTGGGTAGATTCTTTTCTTTGCGCGGTTCTGGTTATCTTGGTGGTTTCTGGATGTTAGCACGCCAGTAGTGGAAATGAGTATTGGACACATCATGTCTCTTAGCAATTGGCTAGATTGTTGACAGTGTTCTCAACTATATTCTTGCCAACCTCTGTCTTGAAAACAGCTTCCATATCTTCTTAGGTAATGACAGTTCAAGTATCAAGTTGGACCAGTTGCCGTCACAGTGTTTATCTGTGGTAATTTCTCCAAGTGCTCACCTACATCCGGCATGGCTTGGCTTGTTCCTTTCATTGTTTGGTGACTATAACATTGAAGCAGTAATTGAAATTTGACTGTCATGGCCTATCAAAGTGATGGAAATAAATGCCATTGATGGCTAATGATAGCAGTAAAAATGGGGTGTTACACTATTCAAGGGTGTGATGTAATTGAATATATTTATTGTTTTACTGAAACAAAAACATTTGAAAGCACTCACCACTGCAGTACTATTTGGGAGTGTGTGTGGCATAATCTGAGTAAATATGTTTTAAGTTTTCCTTCTTATGCAATCACTGATTGATCCCACAGTGTGCATTATATGGAGATTCTACTGTAATGCATTGTTGATTTCTTAATAGTGGATCAAGAGAAGAGTAAAGAAATAAGTATCATTGAAGAAGAAGATGATCAACTATGGTGTATATGTCGTGAAGAAGAATATGGTCGAATGATTTTGTGTGAAAACAAAAGCTGCAAACTTGGCTGGTTCCACTTTAATTGTGTTGGATTATCAAGGAAGCCATCTGGCTCCTGGTATTGTTCTGATTGCAAAACATAAACATGTTTCAACTATTTACTGAGTCATGTTGTGATTATACATTACTTTCGTTGAAATTAAATTACACTCAGATGTTCATTTTTTTTTTGGACAAAAGTTGTTTATGATAAACTGTTGTGAATTGTGTAGAGTTAGCTAGCTAGTTCAGAGCAGAATGTGATCATGTTAAATTATCTGTGGCTTCAACATAGTTTAATGTGACGAGATGTTTATATGCATTTAAAAGTGACTAACTGGACAGACAAGCTTGCCTGGTACTCAGTGAGCTATTTTTATTATTACTGGGTAGGCAGCTATGTACAATGAATTCCCTCTTGAGCTTTGTTCCATGTTCTCAGTTGTACTTGCATAGTTGCAACCTTTTTCAATCAAAAACCAGCCACTAGCTGAAATTGTGTGGATTTCAATCTACCAGAAAAATCCGCGCATGCTAATAAAAGCTGAAAAACTGCTTGTTTTATACTATATAATACCTACCACTTCAACAGGGAATTAGTCATTTCAGTCAATGCCAGTAGACGTGCAATCAAAAGCACGCGTTGCGGACCGCGCTTCACTAATTACAAAACTGGAACTAATACAAAATCACGTGCGATCATTACTCCAGTGACATCCTGTTTTATTTCAGTTGTAATTCATAGTGAAAGGGATTTAAAATAAATAAACCATAGATATTTAGAAAGTAGAAGAGTTGCCCTTCACCACCAATATAACGAATGGTTGATGGATTGCAGATCTAGTCTATAAATGCTGGCTGTCCGTGAATCGAATTTTTTTTCCGATTATACGCATCAATGTCATCAGTTAGCTACCAGAGGTCATTCACAACGTTTCAGAATCCCACAAGCAAGAATCAACTCGTACTTATTTTCCTTTTTACCATCCACTATTAAATTATGGAACACTTTGCCAGAAGATGTGGTCAATCAGCCATCTATAAACTGTTTTAAGAACATTTTGTTAAATCATCTGAATTTACTTTGATTTTGTTTTGTATCTGTGTGTTATACTCCTTGATGGAGTCCTACACAATAATAAATAAATAAAATTAATTAATACGTATTAATCGGAAATGACTTTGCAGGGCTGCTGCCACCCGAGAAAGCTGATACTTGGTGTGCAAAGTCCCACAGCCTTGAACTATCTAAAGACATATAAGTTGTTCAAAATTTCTTGTTGTAGTTCGAGTAATCGCGTCCGATTTTGGAGCCCGTCCGATATTAGGTGAGTTACTCTATAACTATTGTCTAGCTATATTACTTTGTGTCCACAGCCTTAAGCTGTCACGTATGTTGACATGATTGCATTCTAGTGTTGGGAAATGTGAAAATCTTGGTTATAAGTAAGAAGCTGGTGAATAAGCTTCATTCAGTAGGCTTCATTACTTCGTTGTGGCTAGGCGTTATTCAGTGGATTACTAACGAGATTAGTAACTTCATTACATGTAGTAATAATATTACATAATATTACAATAACTATATTACTTAGGTAACGTGTTACATTTGTAAGTAAAGTAACTTGAGTTATATTACCTGCTTTTATAGTGTATTTCGTTATAATATTACTTAGTTACCACAAAAGTAATATTACCTAACGCGAGTAACGCGTTACCTCCAACACTGGACTAATGACTTTGCAGGGCTGCTGCTACCAGACAAAGAAGCCGAGAAAGCTGATACTTGGTGTGCAACGTCCCACAGCCTTGAACTATCTGAAGATATATATGTTGTTCAAAAATTCCTGTTGTAGCTCGAGTAATTGTGTCAAATTTTGGAGCCCGTCCAATATTAGGTGAGTTACTCTACATATGCACGGGCCTATAGATATAATACCATGCACTGACAGCCATAGAGTGCATGGTCAGTATGCCAGTATAGTTAAAAAGCACTTTCTATTACAGCTCGAGACGTACAAAAGTTGTTGGAAGTAAAAACGAAGTAGTGAGTTATCAGTGTGGGTGTGACTGAGACTCTCTTGTGTAGCGGCATTGTGTGCAATCAGACATCAATCGATTGCAAGGTTTCGCTCTACCTTATATATACCAGGTGCATATGGAAGTGCATAGTGGGGTAGAAAGATAGCTATTTCACCTTAGGATGCGTTATTAGGTCATGCATGGATAAGCACATCAAGAAAGTGCTGCCAAGGGCGGCTCTGTAGACGGTCTATCTAGGGAGGCTCAGCTAGGTTGGGGATGCCTCCCACCCCCATGAAATTTGCTTGGTTAGAACCAATCAGAGACAATTTTTAAACATAAAAGTATTAGCAGAGATATTATATTCTACGTATGTAGAATATACTATCTATGGTATTAGCTAGCTAGCTATGGCCATATGGCAGCAGAAAGAGATCCCATGAGTATCAGTCTGTTAAAGTGGACTTGTAGTATTCTAAGGTAGTTGTGCTGGAAGTTGTGCTAGTTTCACTTTTGGCTCTGAAATGTTAGAAGTATTTATGGGTGCTTGAATGAACACCTTATTCCCTGATAGCTATATGGGTCTGTGTAGCTCTGCATGAAGTTGCTGATTTTATTATCATAAATATTTAATATAGTTGCTAGTAGAAATTGAACATTCATTCAGTTTGAACACTTGCTGTGGTAACATAATCATGTAGTAATAATAATATATATTCTGTAATTAGTGTGTGACTGACTTTTATACTTATTAATTTATTTTTATATGTTACTACACTATATAGAAAAGGGATTATTGCACAAGCTCTTTGACAATGAAATATCATAAATTCTAAACACAGTTTGACGAATGGCAAAATTTCCAGATATTATTCTAATCATGTACCAAGTTTACCATGACCTTCAAAAAAGTTGAAAATTTAAAAGATTGAAATTATGAAATTTGATGTGAATTTGAGCACTAAATACGTATATGAAATATTCAATATAGTTTATGAGTATTTGAGTGATGAACCCTACTCTTAACCTTAGCTAATTGTGGAATTTCAAAGGTGGGACTTAATTATGAGGTATCTCACTTCTGTACTAGTGGAAAATAAAATAACAGTAGTGTTACACAAAGTACTGTTATCAATCAAGAAATCACACCTATCCATAATGATACAATGTATATTTCATAAATATCCCCCTAGTGACTTTACTATGAACTACCTGCATGCAGGTAAAACTGTGATGTAGTTTACTTTAAACGTGTTTAAATTTATTGCTCTAGGACATCACAGTTTAGTGATGTGAAGTAGCTATTTGCTTTTACTATATAATATAGTAAACAATGGTGGTTTATTATCCTTGACATCATTTTATCGATAAAATTAATTTAAACTGCTGGTTAAGTTTATGGCTTCAGTTAAGTGCATGTAATAATATTAATATATACTGGTTAGTTAATTGAATCCATTGGACTATTATAACTGCATAAAACTTGTTTGGTGATTACCCACAGCCAAGAACCAAATGGTCTAAGTTAATAGTTGTAACATGGGAATGCCTGGTATATATACACACTTGCACTTGAGTTTGTAGCACTCACACTCAAACCTGCAGCCCTTGTGCTTATCAGACAAATCTGATGGGCATGAGTGATTTGTCTGATAAGCACAGCCCATGTTAACTCTATTAATTATACCATTTGGTTAACTCTATTAATTATACCATTTGGTTAACTCTATTAATTATACCATTTGGCTAACTCTATTAATTATACCATTTGGTTAATTCCCTTGGCTGTGGGTAAGTACCACACAGGTTTTTACAGTTATAATATTCATATGAATTCAATTAACTGACCAGTATTTTTATATACTTACATGAAGCCATAAATTTTAATCTCTTTTTTATTGTTATTGGATATAGAAAGACATTTTGGAAGCAACTGATCAGGTGGCAGGTCTGCATACCTGTCCATTATAATGCATGTAGGTTATATGTTCCTCACTGGTAAAGTTGACCTGCAATGATTTCAAAGTCAAACATTTCAGCAAGTTGATCTGTATAACACATTAGGCACCAACCTATAGTATTATGCTGATATAATTCTAAGCTTTCATTATACCTATTACCAATTGTGATTATTACAAATTTAATTTCCTAGTGACTTGATTGAAAGTAACACTCTACCCCTGTTAAATCCAAGCTGCAAGCAATAATTAACTCGACTCTTGATTGACTTTATAGCAAATATCACTGTAGATATATGTATTATTTTGGGCTGATCCCCTGGTCGCATCAGAGCCGCATCAGACACTGTCTGTCTGTCCAATAAATTAAATAAGCATAATAGGTACCTGATAGCATAAAGCTAGCATAATAGGTAGAATAATGATGCTGTAGTAGCTGTACTGCAGCGTTAGCCATAAAAATGCTTGTCATGGAAAGAGACAGACATACTCTAATAAAGCAGTCAGTAACTGGTATGACCATCATTTTATAAAGCAATGTATTGCTGTTTACCTATGGCTATGGGAAATGATATCTTTAGTTTTGAAATCGCTGAAATTTATTATTATCTATTCAGATGGTGCTAATCTATTAGAAATAAGCATAAATATTGAGATATAAGCACTATAGCATAGCATAATAGGATTGGTAATAACAAGCTGGTGCCTACAACACATACTGGTTCCTGTAATCACAAACTAAAAGATAATATATTTCACTTGGGTACAGGGGCAAAGGAAGTAGTTGATATGAGGGGGGGCTGGGCTGACCCAGACTTAGTCTCTGGTTTGGTATGGTGAGACCAAAAAAAAAAAAATAGGTCTCAACCAACTACGCATTCATAGCTGATAAGTAACCTAAAAATCCTTACATAGCTCGCTACACACTGCTCTAATACTGTGATTACCTTATTAGAGTGACTGCTCTATTAGAGTATCTCGATTTTTATCGCAGTTTTCAGCCCCACCAAGAAGGATAACTTTGGAATGGTATCATTCTGAGGGGGGGGGGGGGGGGGGGGCTTTAGCCCCCTAGCCCCCTCCCCCCCCCCCCCTCTGTTGCCTGTGCTTGGGTAACTCACCTCCAAGTTGCAGGCAGGCTTTTGCTAGTGTATTTATGTTGGGCCATGTGAATTTTGATCATGGATAACCTATGTAATAAAAGGCATTACTGAGGCTGAACATGAGTGTAACAACATGAGCATGCAGAAAGCTTTGAGAGTGGGGACGCAATTAAATACAGAAAGCTAAAATGCAAGCTCATATGGGATAACGTAAATGTGCCGATACATATGTGTTGCTTGTTTCAAGAATTTCTCCACTGTACAATGCGCTATCACCTACTTAATAAACATGCAGGTTTGTTAAGTGTTTGTATTTAAGAATCTCCATCACATAGAGTCACAACTGAACACAATGGAGCACAAGTGCATTGCTAATTGCCAACCGCTTCTAGCCAAAAATCAGCGAAATTACGCATTCCCCTTACTATTCCATATTTCCCCTAGTATCCCACATGCACTACCTTTAAACAGAACCAATATCGAGGGACTGATGAGAGATTTAACTCCTGCTTTATTTCTTGGCCAGTTTCGTTTAAAAGAAGGTTTCCTGTAACTACTAAACTTTTTTATAAAATGTGCTATGAGACTCAAACATTGTGTTCAAAAATTGGCTTGTCTGTCCCTTGGCATTAACATGAATTACTGGCCAATGGCTCTAAAATACTGACAGTCTGGTGGACAATTGATATTTTTGGCTAGAAAGCTTATAGTGTAGAAGTACCATATACATGCATGTGTACTATAAAACTGGCATTACAGTTGACCGCAGCAGCTGCTAATGCCATTCATTTGAAGTTCTTGTTTGACGTGAAGGTATTTTACTAAGCTCTGATAGTTGATTTCTTGGGTTTTAAGGTGAATTTTATAACTGTGTAGTGATAGAAATAACTCAGACACAATAACAACAAATTAAACATAAAACATCATTAAACATGGAAAGCAAGAAGAATGCCAGTATACACGTCTCTAGGGGCAAATTCAAAAAAAGGAAAGTCCCCAAGAAACCAAGGGCAGTGTCAAGTAGCACACCATCACCACCACTAAATGGTAGCAGAATCATTATCCTGGAGAATCTTCAGAACCATGTACAAAGCATTGTGAGCCTTGCCACCTCTTGCCCGTCCACCAGCAGAAATTCAGCTGATGACCAGGTCACTGTAACAATAAATGAAACACATTGTGATAGACTAGCGTCAACTAATTTTTCCAACTGCAATGAAGAATTCACACTTCACACATTGTGGAAGGTGAAAGGCTTGACTGGGAAGCCTTACTGGGAGGCCAGTGTTGCTACAACATGGGGTCTGATGTTTACTGGAGGTGGCCAGTCTAGGTTAGAAGAAAGCATGGCAGTTCTTGGAGTACCTGTAATGACAAAAAAAGCATTTATGGCAGCAGAACGAAGTATAGGGGAATGATGGCAGACACTATTGCAAGAGTCAATGAAAGCAGCTGATGAAGAGGAGAGAGTTATTGCACTTGCTAAAAATAGGACCTATGAAGGAATACATGCCATCATGGTAATCGTTGATGGTGGATGGAGTAAACATGCTCATAAGCATTCTTATAATGCTAAGTCTGGGGTAGGAATAATCATAGGTAAAGAAACAGAAAAGATATTGTTCATGGGTGTTAGAAACAAGTACTGTGCAGTTTGTAGCAAGGCAACTGATGGGAACCCACCACCTAAACATGACTGCTATCTCAACTGTAATGCGTCATCTGCAATGGAAGCAGATATAATATCAGAAGGCTTTGAAGAAGCTTACCATCAGCATGGTTTAAGGTACATGGAATACATTGGGGATGGAGACAGCTCAGTTCAACCTAAGCTTGTAGAAAAACTACCCTGGGGATTTGCAATCAAAAAACTGGAATGTGCAAATCATGCTGTTAAATGCTTTCATGCTTCTCTAGAGAATTTGGTTTCCACTCACTCCAGTTACAAAAACAGAGGGAAATTAACTGAAACCATAAAGAAGAGATTAACTAAAGCTGCTAGAAGTGCCATTGTGATGCGAAGTAAAGAAACCATAAGCAAGCAGCAATTCGCAAACTACAGCATGATTTGATGAATATACCACTTCACTGCTTTGGCTACCATGAAAAGTGCAGAGCAGCCTGCTCAATCTGTGCGTTCTATTTCACCACAGCCCCTGTCACAATCCACATCACAACCCTTGTCACAATCCATGTCACAGTAACTGCCACTTCTTGGTTCAGCTGATTCCAGCTCCTCTGCATCACCTTGTCCTGAACCTGCGCAATTGGAAGACATCGAGGACATAATAAAAGAACAGGAGAGTGCATGGAATGATGACACTTCTGATGAGGGCCTTGATGATGTAAGGGACATTCCCAGTGCTTAACTTCAGAATATTGATCAGATCATGCTATGCGACATCCAACGCATTCTCAGCAGATTGGTTGCAAAAGCTCCACAATTAATTGGTAGGCACAGTATATTTTATATAACTGAAACAAAATTTATAAATTCTAAGGAATAATTATTTCATACTTTCGAAACTTGTGTTTTTTTTTCACCGTTAATGTCTATACAACATTATTTATATCACTATAGGCAATTTCACCACATATTTGGCAGAGAGTTGGATGCATATAAGAAGCCAGTTTGATGGAGGGAAACAGATTAACCAAAGTCAGGCAGGCTCATGGAATGGTCGTTGTGCTGGAGCAGGCTTACGATGCAACGAAGGAGCTGGATGGGGACCAAAATGTTGGAAGCAGGCATTGTCAGTGCAACCATCAGATGTATTTCAGGAGGTGTCAGCAGCAGCAGTGAAGGAGACAGAGAAAGCCAGAAAGAGGAAAGCTTCAGACAATGCCAAACTTCAACGGAAAAAGGCTCGATACAGTTCAAACAATAACACCCTTTCCTCTAGAAGAGCGCACTCCAGGTAAGATAAAGAAGTACATAATAACTTTTATATAATCTGTAGATATGACGGTGGAATAAACACAGATGATGTACCTATTAACCTCCCCTCTCAGCAGCTCCAGAACCTAGCAACCAGCTATTACAAAATTAAACTCCCAGTGGAGCCCAATCAAAGAAAGCCGATCAAATTGAGCACAACACAACATGATTGTGGGGATGATAATGCAACAGTCCTGTGGAAGACCCACAGACGAATGTGTATTACATCATCCAATATGGATAAAATTGCAAAGAGACATGCATCAACCCCAGTTGGTTGTCTAGTACACCAGCTTCTGTATCCCACTTTTCAAGGCAACAAAGCAACTGCTTGGGGACTTAGTCAGGAAGAAGCCAGTTCTCAACATTATTTGAATTGGCTGCAGCAGAAATCACCAGCAGCCAATGTTACAATCAATTGTGGACTTGTAGTATCCTGAACTTACCGATGGTTGGGCAGAGGATCCACAGGCTACTTGAGTACAGGGCATAATGGAGTTAAAAAACCCACACAGCTATAAGGAGAGCAATATTGACGACTCCATCACAAGCAAAAAGTGTACCTGTTTATATCATCACAATGGAAGGAGATCACTGAAGCAGTCTCACAACTATTACTATCAAATACAATTCACCATGCTGTGTACCGAAGTGAAGTGGTGTGATTTTCATCTCAGAACAAAGAGAGTTGTCCACATTTAGCGCGTCCCCTTCGACTAAGAATTCTGTTGATCAAAGATCACTAAACTCAGAGAATTCTACTTTTGTGCTATATTACCTGAGCTTGCCATCCCGAGGGTTCCCATATGAGAGCTACAAGATTGGATTCCGAGTAGAGAAGAATGGCTCGAAGAATGGTTACAGAGAATAGCCCCACTTCACACCAATCCTCCAAGAACGCGTGACTGAACTGTTTGACTTATCTTCTTGTAGACTTCCTTGTACAATGTTGTTTTAAAAGCGCAATACCACATGTTCTTCTTTTAGACAGAAGGCCACGGGATAATCTCATGTGCAAAAATTACGTAAGAAAATTTTTCATATGGTTATAATAATAATTATTTCTGGTTCACAAGGGTATCCCATGAGGCCGTAACCTTAAGGTGGCAGTATACTGGAAGTCATTAAAATACACATATACCTTTTATAATGCATAGACCTTACAGGTTACACACACAAGTCAGATTGCAATTGAAGAAGTAATATGCCCTCTACTCATGGCTACAAATTCAGAGAAGTGGAATCTTAACTTGCCGAGTTACATCGCAGGAGAGATGCACCTTCAAAACAACAAATTGTAATGAAGGTAGTACATGCAGATCTGTAACTACAATGCTGTATGATGGTATAGTTTGCTAGCTAGTGCCCAGTAGCAGAAAAGTCTAGTTAGCTTTCAGCACACAAGAGTTATTAATCATTATAGTTTTTGTGGCATTGCAAGTTAACCAAAGTCGTGAATATCTTTGTAACACTAATGGCCAAATCCATTAAGTGCCACATTATGTGTCTTTATACTATTGATCAAAACTGCAGTATAAACTAACTGTAACTTTCTTCATTCAACAAAACATTTTATTTCCTAGTCCACAGCTTAACTCTGGCTCAACTTTACATTATTCACAAATCTAAAACCCACAATGATCCCGTAAAGTGTCACTATATTATAGCAAAGGAGATAACATTTCATCAAAGGGATCTGATATCTGATGATTTCTGGAAATGCCAGGATTGATGCATTAATGAGAAATGGAGGCAGTGTATCAAAAATATACTCCCAGTTGTATTTTAGATATACTACCTCCATTTCTAGTTAATGCATTCTTAAGCACTGATAACAATGCCATATACACTTTCACTTCCCTTTGAAGTGAGGTACGAAAATGGTATGTGGAACAAATAGAAAATAAGAGAAGTTGTTAAGCAATACTGTGAGTGCTAGGAAGCATTAGATGCAGCATAAATACAACTGTCCACTTCTTTTAGCATGAGTGTGATAGGAGCTAGTGATTGAAGGTAAAATGTGCTAAAATGAACAGCTTGCATACTGCTGGGTGCTACTACTGGACTACTGCACTAGATTGGATTACCCTAGACTCTCTTGGTTACTTATGACTGCAAGCTATAGAGGATATGCACTAACTTTACAACCGACAGCATTCTAATACTAACGTGATGTTTTCTTATGTCACCATGGTGAACGAATGTATTGTAGGTATGCATAGAAAGTATGAATCACAAAAAGTAGACCAGTTATGGTGTACAAGCATTGAATCTCCTGTTTTGTGGTGCCTTAACCCTTAAACCTGCATAGAACTATTGGGGAATGCGTATTATCACATTATAAGCATACATAGCAGCTTTAAATGGAGTAACTTGATTCCTGAAACCTAATACTAAACATTGGTCGAAAGTCTATTTACTGGGATACTTGGAGAAGTTTAAAGGAACACTGTAACTACAAAGACATACTTGTTATGAAGTGTTTAGCAAATGAGCATAGCTTTGCACAGATGTTTAGTTGTATTGGTTGAACAGGGTCACTTTCTTTGTGCCATAAAAATTTTTTGAATGCTTTAAAACCAGTGGAGTAGCCAGACCTGGGCAAGCCAAGGCATCTCTATCTCATCCTGCATGGCATTGATGCTACTGCACAAATTGGTGATGATTTTCATCTCCTAGTCCATGAATCCGATCAAACGTCTCAGCTGTCAGAGCCAATTATGAAGCTTGACCATGTAGCTTTTTCACAGAGGAAAATCACATTTTATTATGCCAAAATGATTGTCATTTGTGCCAAATACTCGGTATGTTGATATGAACAGAGCATTCCGGAATGTGATATTATAATTTTGTAGACAATTAAGCTATTAATATTTTCACTCAGATATTGTTACATGTACCGAAATGCATGGTTGTAGCTATGTGTGAACATTAAAGAATGCATTAGGCTTTAATCTTTTAGTGTACATTAATGAAAGCATTAAAGAAATCAATGATCAATAACTTTATAATACATGCAGGAGAGCAGAATGTATATCATGATTTAACATTAACATCTGACTGGCTGGCTGGCCATGTTTGTTGTCATAAAATCATATTGAAATGTACTGAGCAAAAATACTCATAAACATAAAATTTATGCATATTTTAATTTCTTAAATACACACCTAAACAAAGCTCAAATCAATAAACCCATACACCATTGGATTTACCTGTTAATGGAGAGTAAGAAAATCTTTGTTTCATACAGCAAAAGGTACATGAGTTATGGGGGCTTACGTACGATTCGGTAATAAATTTACCATTGTCATTGCCTTATTGGAATTGTCTTCTTTGTCTACATGGAGCAGTATAGAGAGCGCATTATTATGAATTTGTTAGTTCATTATGAACAGATTGAAGAAACTCCGTTTCTGAAGCAACTGATAGTAGTGTTGAAGAGAAGGAAGAACTGTTTCTGGAACTTTATGCGACTGGCAGCTCAACAAAGCTCATTAAAATGTCTAAGGAAGCTGTTGCCTTTAATGAAACACATTTAAGTCGAAGCTGAAAAATAGTGAGAGAGTGGAGCGCACTGAGAAATATGGAGAGCCTGACTCATGATGGCTGGAATTTTCCAAATTATACATGTGTTGGAAAGGACAGAATAGTTAGAGCTACCTGCAGAAGTGATTGCAGCTATACAAGCATCCCTACAGTTGCTAGGAAATGCTAGTGCCCAGAGCTCTATAGAATGGAGACACCCAGATGAATTCCTGACTGAAAGGCCTTGTGAGGAACACTGAATCAAGGAAGCTGCTCCTCTTGCTACACTAGCAAAGAGGTTGCAGCAGCACTGACAAAGACCCTGAAGCAACCTACCTTGACAGGATTCTCAGAAGGGTTGCAGGGGTAGCTCCCACTACAACAGTGGCCACTACAAACAAAGGGGATGGCAACCCAGCGGCGGCCATGAAACAAATCACAATTAACCGTTAGTTGTGTGCACGATTTAACACATTTTGTAAATCATTCATTAAGCCCTGTGACCAGTATTCAATTACAGGGTTCACAAGCACACATAAACAATATGAACCTGTTAATAAGATGCCCAAAGGTGGCTGGGTGAGTGTCACACTTCTGGGAAATGTTGACTTAAGATCAGTGGGTTCTCCAAACTGTGGCTGGTTAGTGGTTACTAACTAGACATGATAATTGCACCATGCCAGACTTACATACTACATCAAATACAAACCACAACAGAGAATGCAACCCTAATAACAGCAGAGGTTGTAGAGTTCTTGTCCAAAGGGGCAATTGTAGAAACATAGTTGCAGACAACTATTTGTCCCAGCCAGATATTTCTGGTGGAGAAGAAGGATGGAGGTCAGAGACCAGTAATAAATCTGAAGGGTCTCAACCGTTTTGTGAGGCAAGAACACTTCAAGATGGAGGCCCTTCACCTCCTCCGAGATCTCCTCCAACCATTAGACAATTTAGACTGGATGGCTAAAGTGGATCTGAAGGATACATACCTCCAAGTCCCAATCCACCCAGACCATCAAACTTTTCTCACCTTCCTGTGGGAAGAGAAATGTTACACACCTGCCTACCATTGGGCAGGTCACCTGCACCAAGGGTATTCACAATGTTATTGAAACCAGTAGTAGGGTTTCTAAGACAGGCTGGTTGTTGCCTAATAATATACCTGGATAATCTGTTGATCTTACATCAAGACAAGGTCCAGTTCAATGGCAGATCCAGGATGGGGCATTTGGGGCAAATGCCCCTCCCCCTCCTCACTTTTTGGAGGGATCATACTTCTGATTAAAATACTAAATTTTATGTCAGGGTTAACTCATGATAATGATATGCACATTTTAGTAGCATTTATTACAAATTCACCTGAAATCAAAGCAAACCAAAGTCAAACTAACTGTGAAATTGCCACCAGCACCTTCTACCATACTAAGTACTTCTAAACATAATTTTTGTGTTGCTGTTGTTTAAGAGATTCATATCATTTTACACAACTTTTAAGATTCCACAACCATCTGCAAAAGCCAAAATGTCAAAAATCAACAGTGAGACACTACCAAGTGATGATTATTTGCTGCTTCAAAAATGCAGCAACTACTAGCTATAAAAAGAGAATCTGGCTTTCCCCAACCACCTACAACTTAGCCTGTTTGTGCTCCTCTCCTTTCCAGCTCCTGGATCCGCCCCTGCAGTTACAGCAGATATTTCTATTGATCTGCCAGCTTTTTAAATGTTTGGGATTGATAGTCAATATCACAAATATCCCTACTAGAATCTATCCAGAGGCTGGAATTTCTTGATTTCGAGATACACACCCATTCTATGGCATTATTAATTCCCTGAGAAAGATCCAATAGATATGATGCTTGCAGATTAGTGGAAGACATCAGTGTTTGTAAGGGAGGTAGCCCAATTTGTGGGCAAAGCAACAGCTACAATGCAAGGCCTTCCAACACACCCCTTCATTACAAAGCACTGCAATTCCTGAAAAACTCTGCGAGGTTTATAATTTTTGTGAATATCCGACAGATTCCAAGGAATAAGAGATTTTGGATTGCAAGAATCAACCTACAAGATTTTAATCTTGTTGCTGAATGTGTGGTTTTAATGTAGTGTTCATATCTATTGTCTTTTACATGTCCAAAAAACTTATCAGAAATTTTGAAATCTTTGCTATTATCTGAAATCGTGTAGGCAATATTGGGTGTTAATTTAGTTGGTGACCTACACTGTGGTGCAGTTAGATCTGATGAGCAAATCCGACCTATCATGGTGGATATTCCTAGACAGGAAACCACACCAGTTGCCCTACCAGAATCATCTATGACAATAGAGTCCGATGCATTCAGGGGTGCGCAGTACTGAATGGCCAGATTCGGACAGGAGGCATTTGGTCAGTGCTGGAACAGGGGCATCACATCAATTACATGGAATTTCTAGCACCACTTCTAGCCCTGTGCAGAATACTTGAAAGGGCATAGTGGTGTTCTTTCATTTAGACAACATAATGACAGTGACATGCATCAACCGAAAGGGAGGCACTGCCTTCAACCTGCTGTGCCAGTTAGCCAAATCACAATTTGCAATTGGTGCATTGCAAGGAACATCTCACTCACAGCGGAACACCTGCAGCTGCTTGGTTACCTCGATATAGTAGCAGACCAGGAGTCACATTCAGTCCAAGATTGCTGCGATTGGATTCTCAACACTGCAAAAATACTGGATTTGCACTCCCAAGGGTATATTTAGCACACATGTAAAATAGGTCAGATTTGCAACATAATTATGTGTTTGCAGAAATATGTAGAATAGGTCAAATATGTGACTGCTACAGCACATCATGGTCACATATGATGGAAATGGTGTTTCAACACATGTACTCCAGTACCACATACCTGTTTGCCACTTCACTACATCTGTACACAGTGCACAAATGTATAGTGCACGGTGCACAAATACAGTGCACAAACACAGTGCACAAATGTATGGTGTTTGATCTATCGTTGTCTCTCCAAGGTGAAGATACAATTAGCACAAGTAGTGTTGATAACTCCCAACTTAGTTTTGTTATCCGCATCTAAATCCCTCTGATGAAACTTCTGGAAGGTGCCTTTTGAGGCTGCAGCCTCCAGTGCCTGCTTAGTTGTAACATGCATATGTGCTCCATCTGCTTCAGAAGAGGCAGCTTCTTGTACAGAGTGTTACTCAAAGATGCTGTTATCTCTCTCAGCATCCTTATGATCTTATTAAGCCACCTGGAAATTGTAGAGGAGGTCACTGGATTGTGCTTCCCAATTCAAGAGAGAACAAAATGTTTTTGTCCTATATGTAGTAGGTGATTGCAAATATCTAATTTCCTTGGTATGCTCTTCATAAGCCTTTAGTGTTATTACTGGGCATAATATAGCTTGAAGCATTGAAAAAAAAGTGCTTAGTACTGCTTACATCATCCGTTCTGCTTTGCTAAATGAGTATGTAATTGCCTGAGTCTGCCAGAATGGCACAAGGGTTTTTGCATCCCAAGGTGCTTCAAACCATACATGTTGATATGAAACAGATTCTTCTGAAATGTATTATTTATGAATGGCTTGCAAGATTATATTATCTGTCACTGTTGTCAAGATTTTTTTATGCTACATAATTATACAGTTTAGCCATGTAGTGTTAATTTTGTCAGACAGTTTGTGTGGGTAGCAGAAAAATCATCTGGTCACTATTGCACAATTTCTGTGAACACCTGGAATGCTATTGGATTACATCATATCGTTTTACGCTGAAAATGTTCAATGTGAATTATTGGTGCTTGTAAAGAATGTTAGCTACTTAATGTTCACAAGAGTATGCAAAGCGATCTGATAGATTCTACCTACACAACATTTCCAACAGTGACCAGATGGATATTTGAACCCACCTCCCAACAAACTGTCTGAATATGAGACTATGTTGTATGAACATCCTTAACAATAACCCTGTAATTTTTTCAGTTGGCATGTCCACAAATTATGTCTCTTGTACAGGTTTCATTTCTACTTTTTTACCTATGGTGTATGTTAGTCATGTATACTTGCACACTTTAGAATATTCCCTGAAATGATGCACATATTCTGGCTCATGTTGTTTATACACAATGTTCTGGCTATTAAGAATGTGATAACCATTGATCAGAGTGGTTCTGATACACTGGAGTGTTGTGTTGATGGAAAATGTCCTTGTTCTAGCCTTTCCTTAGCTTTTATCCACATCGAGGATAACACTGAGATCAGTGTAACTTCTGATATATCATTACATCATGATGTAGAGTTTGGAAATATCTCATCTATCATCATCATAGGTTACAATAATCCCGCTATTATGTGTGATCATCAAGGTGGTTTGGTAGGTAATTATATCAAACAAATTACAATTCAGAACATCACATGGGACAAGTGTAATGGAATTATAATGTATGGCTTTACAGATGCTTATATAACTGACTGTACTTTTCAGTATTCCACCAACTTTGCTCTTACACTTAAAGGGATTGGTTCAATACACATTAATGGAAATAGTTTCTTCCACAACAATGGTGGTGTTGATGCTTTAGCACCATCTATTTTTGTGTACAATTCAAATCTGTATGACACCATCAAGTATGAAGCATTACATATTAACACCACAACTGATGTTAGTGTCACCATCATTGGTTGTACTTTTACTAACAATTCTGGTTATGGTGTAAATTTCATTGGAAATTGGTCTACTCCAAAGTTGCTAATCAGTTCTTGTACCTTTACTAACAACACCAACTCTAGTGTAGTTGGTGATAATGTTGATATTACTTGGTTACACAATGTAACATTCTACAATAATGTTGTTGTTAATGCAAGTGGTGAACTTAGTGAGGATGGTGCAGCTATTAGGGTGTATAATAGTACAGTAAGTGTCAATGGAACAGTAATGTTTTGTAACAACATAGCTGGTAATAATGGAGGAGCTGTTTATTTGTTGTATTCAACTATATTAGCTCAGCAAGGAACTGTTACATTTTATAATAACACTGCTGATAATGGTGGGGCTGTTTACATTGGTGAAGGATCTAAGTTGTACACCAGTAAAACAGTTTTGAGGTTTTTAAACAACACAGCTTTACTATTTGGAGGAGCTTTGTACATTGATCATTTTACAGTTGATGACATGTATGACTGGGATTTTTACAGTTATTATAAAATGATGAATGGTCCTAATCACTTTGTGAGTAATACTGCTAACACAATGGAAAACAACATGTATTTTTACTTAAGTTTTATAGATTGTGGTGCACTGGATTTTACCACGTCACTTTTGTACTATAACAAGAAAACATTGTCTTCTTCTGTGTGCTGCATCATACCATCCCCTCAGTCAAATGTAGCTGTGAACAGCACAAATTTTACATGCATTACTAAGGAAGGAAAAACTGATTGCCAAGTTGATTTTACACTACAAGACATTTACCTAAATTTTACGTTTGTTGATTGTTTTCATAATCACATCAGTCCGATTAATCATAGTTGTTCTATTGGTTGTGCTGACACACCTTCAACTTATAACTGCATTATCAATAGAACTAGTAATTCTGTAATAATTTCTAATGATACTGCTGTTAAGTGCTCCTTTAACCGTGGTAATGAAATTCATTTTACATATTCTACTTCTAATGACCATGGTCATGATTTATCAAGTGACATTTTCATAGCAGTACACTGGAACAAATATCTAGATAATTGCATTAATGACATTGCACATATTGCATCTCCTGGCCTTGGCTGTTTGCCATTGTCATGTGATCTCCTGCATTATGTCCATAAGATGCCTAAAGGATTTGTGTGTTTACATGACCAATATGATCCAGGTGAATACAGCATTGTACCAGGTTACTGGTACAGTAATGGCTTTAGCCAGTATGTACCTAGTTGTCCTCCTGGTTTATGTGATAATTATTTTGATATAAATTTTGTCATTGAATTTCAAAAAGTTCTTCCAGACAGCAACTCTCAATGTCATGAACATTGGATTGGGTTGGCATGTGGAGAATGTAATGATTCTATCCTGTACGACACAACAAAGTGTGTTTATTCGAAGAAATGCCTTTCAAAATCTCTAGCTTTTAATTTGCTATTACTTTTGTTCATTTCATTCTTGTACTGGTGTTTTGTAATAGCCTTTATATTTGTTATGTTACACTTTAAGTTTGATGTCACTGCTGGGTATGCTTATGGTGCTGTTTTCTACTACAGTGTATTGGAGGCATTTGCAAACATGTTTTATGCTTATAATCACCCTGATGCTGAAATATGTGATGCTGGAACAGCTATGCAAGTGTTATCTTTTTTTACAATTGTTGGAAATTTAAAGCCACCTTTTCTCAGGTACTTGGGATTGTGTTTACACAAAACTGAGGTGATAGATCATATGTACATAACTTACATTCATGCTTTGATTGTTACTAGCCTAATAACTGTAATTTTTGTAACTGCTAGAAAGTATGTTGTAGTAGCTCGATACATTGGAAGATACATTAATAGCAAATCCATTTGTTTATTACTGCTTCTGTCGTATAACTCTGTATGTTATACCTCAGTTCAACTACTAAAGCCTTTAGCAGTGTACAATGAAAATAACAATGCATTGAAGTGGCACACGTACTTATCTCCAACTATGCAATATTTTCATGGTCGTCACATATTATATGGTATCATAGCAATATTGTGTGAACTGATTATTGGAATTGGTCTACCTCTTGCTATACTAACACAACGTTATTTGATTCGTTATTTTAACCTCAAGTTAATAAGCATCAAGCCAGTAATAGATCAACTACAAGGATGTTACAAAGAAGAGTATCGCTGGTTTGCTGCATATTATTTGATCTGCAGACAGGTGATATATGCTATGGATATCACAATGCAATTTTTATCTGTAAAACCATCTTCTATCATCCTCATAGCTTGCATTTTAATTTTTGCAATTCATCTCTGGTTCCAGCCTTACAAAGCAAAAAGTTTAAACTTTTTTGATGCTGTCATTTTGTTGATAATGATTCTTGCTTCATTTAGTGGATTTTATAGAAATGGACTCTGTACAGGTGCTGTGATGGGATATTCAATTCTTCCATTACTGTGTCTTGTTAATTACTTAGCACTTTCTACCAAACTAAAGCATATCTTGATACCTATTAGTTGTGGAGGAATGATATGCATAACCATGTTATTTGTATGGGATCTGTTTCTTTATATCTCTTTGCTAACGCTGTGTAGTGTTTTATTCCTAGCTTACATATTATTTGTGGTGAAAAGTTGCTATGTGACCAGGAGGAAAAGATTAACCAAATATGTCATGATTGATGAACAGAAGTTTGATGATATCAATGAAGATAGTGATGGTGAATCAGATGCTCCATAAGTAGGTGTGTATAAACATGGCTAAGGAATTTTGGTCTCCAAATTTCTTGCTACATTCACCCAAAGCATGTAAATGTGGGACCATGCCCTCACATTATTTTGAAATAATTTAGTGTAAAACAATATATCCACATCTGGTAAGAACTTAATTGTTGATATATTGTCACTTGTGCTTACTGATATCTGGGATGATCGAGCAGGCTAAAGAGTAAGATGGAGCAACTTTGGCAATAGCAGTTGTACATTGACAATTAAATTGTACAACAGACCTGGGGTCAGAGGTCATGCCCTTTTTAGATTTTACAATTGTGCAAATTAAGTAGCAACCCTATGTAGTTTTATGATATAAAGTGTGACTTTTCTATAGAATAATTGACTGCTTTATTAGATTATTTTGATATAGGGAGGGAGAATATAATTTCCATTTCCACTACATTATCATCAGAATTTAAGTATACATTAATGTAATGCATTGAAGGTGGCCCTGCTTGCTACTAACACCTTTTGTAATTTCATAAATTGTCTGAAAGTACGTGACCACTGCAAATGTCAGGCTTGAAGTCACCTTTAAAACAAATAATTAAATTTATTTTTGAAGGATATAATTCTAACAAAATGGTTGTTATTAGCAAATGACATGGGAATTTCCTGCTGTTTTGTTGGTGTTAAGTTATTAGGTGAATAGAACAATTAAAAGAAATGCTTCTATTCATGTATCCTAATGTTTAAAGTCTAGTTGTCACACATAACTGCACTGCATACAAATATTATAGTTATTATATCATCTATAATTGATTGCAGGTCTAAAAAGATGTGGCACCAAAAAGAGCTATATACTTGGATCTAACTACTTGCTTGTACTAACATACATCTTTAGCTTGTAGAATATACTGTTCATGCTAGCTGTAGTAACTTTGTTATGCAATTTTTTCTAATCACTATACATAGTCTCAGTTGTTGTTTGGTTACACATGATTACATCATCATAGGTTGTCATTCCATTGTAAACAGAAGTAATATATGTAGTAATACACCTTCACTGTAAAAAAAGACGCTTCCAAGAATTGTAATCCCATGCAAAGACAGCTTAGCTGTGGAAAAAGACTACATGAAATTAACTGGTGATTGAAGGCTGATATCTGGAGCAGACAAGAATCATTGTACTACACTAACTGATTACCAAAGTTTTACCAAATCCATGCAAGAATACCTCAGCTATAAAACAGGCAGATAAAAGTAACTGGCAACCCAAACAGCTGATATCTGAAGTAGCCAAGAATAAAATTATGTTGAAATAACTAACTACAATTATTAATGAACTTGTAACATTGAGTCTTAATCATTCAACTAAATTCTATACATTCACCCTTGCTACATCCTACATTAATTCTTTGTAACTCTCATTACCTGGTAATTTGGCAGCCTTTTTGCTACACTGACTATTGAAAAAGGTGGGCAAGTTACCAGCCAATTAGAGTTACAAAGAATTAGTTTAGGATGTAGCAAGGGTGAATGTATAGAACAGAGTTGAATATTCAATGGTACAAGTTCATTAATAATTGTAGTTTGTTGCATCAACATAATTTTATTCTTGGCCACTTCAGATATCAGCTGTTTTGGTTGCCAGTTACTTTTATTTACCTGTTTTACAGCCAAGGTATTCTTGCATGGATTTGGTAAACCTTTGGTAATCATCACAAAAAAAAACATGCATATAGTTACAACCATATTAATGTTATCAAAGGAGTGAGTCTCAGTGCTGCTTAAGGACATCCAAATACTCATAAAATGGAGAATTAATACAGTCAGTTTCAGATGATGGTAATGCATTCCACCATTGAATGGTTTTATAACAAAACAAAATTGGGTAAAGCATAAGCGGAACATAGGTATGTTCGCAAAATATACTGGTGTCCTTGTACTATAAGAAGTAGTTCCACTGAAAACACTTGGTGGTTCAAGTGGAATATATTTAACTTGGTGGTACTGATGGTACATTAAATTAAACACAGTGATTTAAATTGAATAAAATAAGGCAGTGGCAACCACTGCATGTAATCTATGATAAAATTCAGACACATGATCATATTTCCTTAGGTCATAACACAACTTTACTGTACAGTTTGGTATCCTCTGAAGTATTTGCTGCAGAGTGCTTCCCAGTGATGGTCCCCAAACTGTTATACAGTAAGATAAATGAGACAATACCAGGGATTCCAATAACATCTTCATCAAAATATTGTCAGTAACATGTCGATGAGACCTAAGCAAACATAGATAGTACGGCATTTTACGGCACACATTAGCAACATGATGGGTCCAAGACATAATAGAGTCAAAATAAGTCCTAAATACTTCTGTTTCTCAGTAACTTGTAGAACAACACCACCAACAGATATAGGAGGATGTGTAAACTTTGTGGTGCAAAGCACTTAGCTGCAAAGCACTTAGCTGCAAAGCATGTATGCTTTTCTAGGTTGACTAGGGGAATGACCCACCTGAGAAATAATTGAAATAGCAACCTTGAGATTGCATCTGGGAGTGTTATCAGACAACAATTTAGCATTTTCTGCTATACTGTTTGATGATTGTTCTATTAAAGTATTTTATTGCCTGACTTTATATAAGGCCTGCTACAACCACTGCCATAGTGGCCGTAGTGTCATGAGTACAACTTAGCAACTTTATTTTCCACTCACTGCACAAGATGCTTTGTTGAGGGTCTGTTACAAATGTGGTACACCAGATTATATCATTTTTATTCCAGTACATACAGACACATGCATACATCAAATATATATACACTCACAACTGTCATAAGAACACATTCACAAAGTGTGCAAACACTGAACATACTACACCTGTTTACACCACATATTGATGTAAACAAATGAATATCACATCAAAACATACTAATGGAATTTGTGAAGTGAGAATGGCAAAAATGAAAATTACAAAGTTACTGCCAGTAATTTTATTAGCAACACTGTACATCACTAGTATCCTTTGTTTGGTTTTTGTACATAGATCATGAAATGGACTGATTAAACTCCAATTGCTAGGTTTCAGGCTGGATGGACCACTTCTTCAATTTCTCAAATACAAACTCCATACATTTAACATTTTCAATTTTTGCAAGCACTATACATCAGGGGCGGTGGAGCAGGCCAAAGAGTGAGGGGGCCAGGCTAGCTGTAAGTTGAAGACCAAAAAAAAAAAAGGTTACAGCCTGCTGACAATAGCTGCTCTCCACCAATTATATCTCCTTATTTATAACTACACATACGTAGCTAAGTAGTTTGCTACACTGCTTCTCTGAATACTGTGACTGCTCTATTAGAGTATCCAGATCCTGACTGTTCTATTAGAGTATCTCGATCTTTTCTTGCAAACAGTGTCCCAAAAAAGTGGGGGGGCCATGGTCCCCGTCTCCACCGCCTATGCTATACATGATCAAATATCATAAACTTTAGTACTTATGAATTGCTCTATCCAATTCCACCTAAAAATTTTGCTATTGCCATGATGTTGCTATGGTGTTAAATTAGAATGCATACTTTGTGATTGATTCTCAAATGGATTTTGTGATGCATAAGTTGCTACTTACTAACTATAAATTTGCAACCTATAAACATTTTGACATTGATTTAATTTTGATGTTATCGGATAGAGGAGGCTTACTAGGTGTTAAAAAGTTCTTGCAGTGTTCCAAACAAAGGTATTGGGGAGTGAAGGATTATCATTGACATCACAGTATATAATTGTTGTAATGTGAAATCAATGTTAATTGCTTATGTATATACTGTATCACCATTGTTATGTTAATGTAGACCATTACAATGGTGGATCTAGGATGGGGCATTTGGGACAAATGCCTCCCCCCCCAAGACTTCTCAACTTGGAACTGGAGTTAACCTTGAGACACCCCAAGTGCATGGCCTCAAGCAACAGTGGGGCTCACGCACGCACATTTTATTAATAAAGAATGTCAACAAGCATGAACTAGCTATACTGTATGCATACTGCTGTTATTTGCTATTTGCAGCTTATTTCTATGCTCTATGGTGTTAGTCTACACATGGAATCTAAGCAACCTGGAATTCCAAGCACGGTGTAGAATCATGTGAATCATAAGTCTGCTTATTCAGCTTTATGCCTATCTTTGTGATGATTGTAGGTATCACTAATCCTTTCACTAGGTCCAAATCTGGCCTCTGCTCTGGCACGTGATATACTTTACCAAGATTACATAATATATATATTTAGGATAGTATCCAACGCTGCATAGCCCCTTCAAAACGCATTGCATAATAATGTTACGCAATAGTAGGGTCCGCAATGCGAAAAATCGATATCCACCAATCAACTATCTAATTATTGTCATGTGTTAGGCTAAGTGTAACTTAAATAACACCAACGTGGCAGCCAAGTTTGTAACTTTCTTATGATTATGATTATGATTACTGAAAACACAGTTACAAACTGATATGTTCAGGTAAGGAAAAACATTACAAATCACATAGATGAGAGTCAGTTATAATTTATCTAAAAATACTTGTAGAGATTGGGATTCTATTGTGTCAGTTGGTAAATTGTTCCAATCGCGGATAGATTTGGGGTAATAGCTGAATTTATAATGATCTGTTCTAGCAAAAGGAATCTCAAAATGGAAGGGGTGGTGGTGGCAGGTGGGATATGTGGTGTTAGTGAAATAATTTGGGACTGTTAAGACTGATGAGGAGTAAACAATGTTGCAGAATACTTTTAATCTAGTCACATATCGTCGGTGTTGAAGTGATGGCCATTGTAGATTTTTATCGTTTTCTTCTGGTAGAAAACGATAAAAATGTCTTAAAATCACGTGATTTTTCATTGCAGCAGTTCGTAGGGTTCTTCATATGCCACGATATTCACTCTCAACATTGTTCAAGTAGTCTATCATCAACTCAAATTATTGGTGGTTTGATTTTATTGGCAGTTTCTGGTGGCAGCATGATCTGTGCAGCTTTTTGGCGACAGACAAAATGTTTCTTCCTCTGAAGCACAGGACAAGCAGGGCAGCAACTGCGCCGTGGGTCAGCAATGACCAGTACTAGGTAAAATACCTGCATGCGGAGTATGGTTATAACTGAAGCTTGTTAGCCATCTGGCTGAGCCATCTATATGCTGAAATTCGGAAAAAATGACGCAATTTTTGTAAACAAATACCAGAATCGTTGATAAATCAGTGAGATACCGTATAGCGGGAATTTTTGGCGGGAATAAAGTTTGGCGAATCTTTCCATCAAAAGTAAATGGCGAAAAAAAGTTAGGCGAATTGATGAGAATCGGCGCCGTTTCACTAATTAATTTTATTTCTTGATCCGCATAACAGCATTCTTCGTCATGGTGGTTATTATCTACTTTACCAGTTAGGCACTGGAGGGTGTACACAGAAGGCAGAGCCTGTTCGAGGTGTTTACCCATAGCCTAGGAGCCTAAGCGAAAATCTTTGAGCTAAATATCCTAAAGTGAAACGGGACAAATACCTAGAAGGGGTGAAAAAAGCCAACCCCATCGTGACTTGATCCGCAGGCCACCCAGATTCCGGCCAAGCGCCGCGGTCGGAGCCAACTTTGGGGAGGCCACCTAAGTAGGGAAATGTTGTTATTATCTACTTTACCAGTTAGGCACTGGAGGGTGTACACAGAAGGCAGAGCCTGTTCGAGGTGTTTGCCCATAGCCTAGAAGCCTAAGCGAAAATCTTTGAGCTAAATATCCTAAAGTGAAACGGGAAAAATACCTAGAAGGGGTGAAAAAAGCCAACCTCATCGTGACTTTATCCGCAGGCCACCCAGATTCCGGCCAAGCGCCACGGTCGGAGCCAACTTTGGGGAGGCCACCTAAGTAGGGAAATGTTGTTATTATCTACTTTACCAGTTAGGCACTGGAGGGTGTACACAGAAGGCAGAGCCTGTTCGAGGTGTTTACCCATAGCCTAGGAGCCTAAGCGAAAATCTTTGAGCTAAATATCCTAAAGTGAAACGGGACAAATACCTAGAAGGGGTGAAAAAAGCCAACCCCATCGTGACTTTATCCGCAGGCCACCCAGATTCCGGCCAAGCGCCACGGTCGGTGACGCCACTGCTTGGACTAGCACGCCGTGAGGATTAGCAGACATTGCTTTGTTGTACAGACGACGTGATCCTTGGATTCCATATTATACAAGGTGATCAATCTTGGTAAAGAGTTGGGCACTGAGAGGGCTGGAAACTGTATGGAAGTGAACATGACCCGCTAGCAGTAGCTGTAGTGAAATCCCTCCATGGAGAAATACGGCAGATGCTTGCAGCACTGACCTTTTCATCGAGCTTTTCATTTACTGCAGCAATAGTGGGCGGCGCTGTAGCTATCACCTTACATAATGGTCCATTGGGATCTGAAGCATCTCAGTCGTATAGGCTGCCTGCCTTCTGGGCAAACCCTCCAGTGCCCAACTGGTAGACTTGAATAATAATGATCCAGTAGGTTAGATTCTCTTGATGTAGTTGACTGCTCGGTTTGTCCTACTTCTTAACAACTTAGTCGTACTTCAAGATGATCCCAAGACACGTGTTTATTCCAATTCATGTGATATTAAAAGTGGACAAGTGGGAAAGTTTGGATGGTTTTAGTTTGGCGAATAGCTGGTTATTCGCCAAATTCGCCAAACTTTATCCCCGCCAAACTTTCCCGCTATACGGTAGTCTCCAACAGCAAGGATATGAAGCTTATAAACACCTAACAATACAGCTTTCTTGCCCAGTAAATGCATAGAGCAATCCAATGCATAAAATAGGCACTCACGTGATTGAAATTCAAATCGCGGAAGTACCCATGAAATCGCTTTCACTTCTGAATAGGAACCATGCAGTGTGCTCCTTTTGTAATGGCTATTTGTGTTAATTGTTCACTCAGGCATGGTCTGGGCCAGTGCAGGTGTGTTTTATGCTGTGATGGTATCATAGGGAGAGTCTCAGACTGCTGGGCTAATCGAGATGCTGAACCTAATGCACACAAACTGATTGTCACTTGATTCCAAATGATTTAAAGGTCAGATTATGGTTGTATTTTCCGAAATTTGAATATCGATCACGTGAGTGCCTATTTCATGCATTAGATTGCTCTATGCATTTACTGCGCGAGATAGCCGTATTGTTAGGTGTTTATAAGCTTCATATCCTTGCTGTTTGAGACTGTCTCACTAATGTATCAACCAACGTTGAAACCGGGTCACTACTGCTGACCCGGATGACCCACTGAACTGGATAGCAATCCGCCGGGTCAGACCCGGATTTGACCCGGATGTGACCCGGATTAATTAAAGCCGAGACGTGTTTCGGCTAGTCTCGAGCGAGCGAACGAGTCTACATTTTGAGCGTTCGATTCGTGTTGAGTAAATAATGCAACTTCAGCCTAGCTGTAGGTTGAAGACCAAAAAAAAAAAAAAAAAAAAAAAAGGTCTTCACCTACTGACAATAGCTACCCCTTACCATAGATACCCTCAATTTCGTGCTACATACTGCACTTAATAACAAATGGGCGTGGCTGAGTATTTGTTGGTAATGCGATAAGTGGGCGTGGCTCACGAAGAGCTACACGATAGCGTTTATAAGTTCCACGTCGTCAAACGAACAATTTCGTTTCTCACGTGATCCAATCCGGGTCAGACCCGGAGAAAATGTGACCCGGATGACCCGACCCGGTTTCAACGCTGGTATCAACGATTCTGGTATTTGTTTGCAAAAATCGCGTCATTTTGGCCGAATTTCAGCATATAGATCAATGGCGGAACCAGGATGGGGCAAATCCTCCCCCCCCCCCCCCCTTCAAAAAATTGCATACAAGATCGAGATACTCTAATAGAGCAGTCGATTACTCTAATAAAGCAGTCACAATGTTCACGAGGCAGTGTAGCTTACCTATGAAGCTATAAATAGGGTTTTATTTTACATAACAGACGTGATATATTTGGTAAAGGACAACTAGCTATTATTGTTGTGACCTCTTTTTTTTTGGTCTTCAACTGTTTTTCAGCAAGGTGCCTCCCCCCCCCCCCCCCCCCCTCTTTCCAAACTCTGGATCCGACCCTGTAGATGGCTAACAAGCTTCAGTTATAACCATACTCCGCATGTAGGTATTTTACCTAGTACTGGTCATTGCTGACCCACGGCGCAGTTGCTGCTCTGCTTATCCTGTGCTCCAGAGGAAGAAACATTTTGTCTGTCGCCAAAAAACTGCACAGATCGTGCTACCACCAGAAACTGACCAATAAAATCAAACCACCAATATTTTGAGTTGATGATAGACTACTTGAACAATGTTGAGAGTGAATATCGTGGCATATGAAGAACCCTACGAACTGCTGCAACGAAAAATCACGTGATTTTAAGACATTTTTATCGTTTTCTACCAGAACAAAGTGACAAACCTGGCTGCCACGTTGCTGTTATTTAAGTTATACTTAGCCTAACACATGACAATAGTTAGGTATAGTTGATTGGAGGATCATGTATCGATTTTTCGCGTTGCGGACCCTAGCAATAGTCATCATCACCAAAGCAAAGGTGTTATCTAACTTGCTTCAAGAGCTATAAGGGCCTCGAAGTGCTTGCAGGTCTTCGCTTTGGTATATCAACAAGTTTTTCATGGCGAAGCCATGTGTTGGAGTTTACTGAAATTATACTTAAATATTTGGATATTTACCACTTTAGCGTGGGCGTTCAAAGGCGCCGCTCGGTGTTTAACTCGCATATTGCCCGGGAAATATCATGGGAAAGCGATTTGCCAATGACTTTGATACCCAGCCAGTTCAAAGAATCGATGCGCTTTGACTCGTTATATTGAGCGACATATATAGAGCTTTGTATTGTGAGACTCGGTTTTGTAGAGGTTGCTAAGCTTAGTACATAGGCTAAGATAGAGTAGTTGGTTGTTACTAAAGGATAATGAAGGCACAAAATAATTGTTTGGGCGATTGTGGATGCGTATTTCTACCCACCACGTATCAGCCTTTGAACAGACCACGGAACAGCAAAGCTACTACTGCTACGTTGAAATAGGTTAGTAACTAACAGTTCTAAGTACTTAACTTAATATAATAACTTACTTACTGTTCCAATAGCGAAGTTGGTTGGCTCATAGATATTATCTATGGTTGGCTTAACTTAGTACAAAAATGATAACAATATAAACTCCATCCCATAATCGCAAGTTTTCTAACATTGCGTTTTGAAGCATAGTAATGTATTAATGACGTTTTAACGTATGGACAACGTTTTGATGGCTATAAGCCCATGCTATTAAAACCACAATCGATCTTCAGATGCTACTGTATAAAACAAATGGGATGAGTTCTCGTTAGTTCTTTCACCTATTAGGTGAGTGCGCCCCAAGTGATATACGTATTTCTATAAATATAAGCGGCGAGAAATTTTCAGGAGTTAAATTTTCGTGTTAAAAAATTTTCACCTGTGTCCTCAAGGGACAAAAATTTTTTAACAATGAATTACGTAACTTTATTAATTCTATACAGCCTTTTTTGTATACAGGAGAAGCAGAATGACAAGCAGCAAAACTAAATTGTGGCCGGTCTCCGTTCCGGCCATGGAGGCTACACCCCAGATTCAGAAGTTGTCTGTCACAAGTCAAGCAATGGACTGGAGTGAAATGGCTGTAGCTAGAAGCTCATTTCATCAACTTGCATATTTGTGCATATATACTCCATTTAATGTGTCCTGTAGTAGTTGTCTATCACGGAATCAGATGGCATCATTACCAATGTGCGGCGAAATAGACCGGCAGCTCCCTTCTCTCCTAGGATGAGGGAGGCCTTTGTTTTAAAAGACCGCAGCAACCTCGATCCAGGTGGCCAGAAAGCAGTTAACCGAATTCATTCAACTTCTCGAATAATACGTTGGTAAAAATTTTTCGCGTAATAAATTTTCGTCGGATGCTAGCTTCGACGAAATATTTTTAACGGTTTATAAATATAGAAATACGGGATATCACTTGTACCATGGCTGCTTGGGATTTTGCTGACATATACACCCGCAGCCATGGTATAACTATTACATGTTACACAATGTTGCACAATTATTACGCAGTGTGTTTTGAAGGGGTAATACAGATGTTGGATAGTCTCCTATATATATATAATTATATATATGAACTCTTGATTATACCAAGTCCATTCAAAGTTGATTAATGCTAGAAAAATGTATTTACTACTAACTGAAACAAAAACGAGAAGTCACCTAACCATGCAGTAATACAGCCTTGGGTTACAGGTTGGCTCCAGTCTTTTATAGATTTGAATGCCATAAATTTTAAATAATTATCACGTGAATACCATTTCTTACATTAAGTTGACGAAAATTTTGTGATTGTGGGTTTGAGTTTCGTTTATAGCGGGTGAAAACCTTGAGAATTCTTGATGTCTGGAGCGTGACCTTGAGAAATTAGCACCTAACCGTGAGACCTTGAGAAAAGGCCCAAAAACTTCAGTGATTCTCATAGAGTTGAGAGGTCTGCCCCCCCACCTTTCGAAGAGCCATAGCTACTTCTTTTGATCAAGATACCATACACCTTGTCAGGCCTTAATTATGTAACCCATGAAAAAACTGCACATTACCACTATTCATTGCTAACTCACCTGTAACTAAAGTTAAAACAGCTGTCAAAGCGTCACCCAGCACCTATGTACATACTAAGTGCCTGTAAAATAATTATTGTATTACTGGTGTTTAGGATTTAAACAACTTTTTAAGACTTCACAACCATCCACAGTATAGTGCTTAAAATATACAGCAACTAACAGGAGAATCTGCTCTCCCCAACCACTTACAAATTAGCCTGACTGTGCCCTCCCCCTGCCAGCTCCTGGATGCGCCCCTGCATTAGTCCCTTTCACACCTCGGACAGATGCATGTGACCAGGGTCGGTGGAGCAGGCCAAAGAGTGAGGGGACCAAGCCAGCTGAAAGCTGAAAAAAAAAAAAGAAAAAAGAAAGGCACCTGCTTACTGACAAAGCTGCCTTCCACCAACTATATTTCCTTATTTATAACTACACAAACATTGCTAAATAGTTTGCTACATGAATACTGTGACTGCTCTATTAGCGTATCTAGAATTGATTGTTCCATTAGAGTACCTCAATCTTTTCTTGCCATCATTGTCCCATAAAAGTGGGGGGGGGGGCATGGCCCCCGTCTCCACCGCCCATGCATGTGACAACACTTGTAAATGTGCCAGTAGAGTACGATATATATTATGCAAAACCATTTTGGGAACCTTGGCTAGGGACCCGCCGATTATGCTCATAATTTTACCTATTATGCTATGCTGCACTGCTCAAAAATTCACCTATTATGCTTAAATTAATGCTCAATATTTACCTATTATGCTCGATTATGCTCAGTGTTCATACCTTAGTTCATATGCTTTGCTACTAGTTTAACACTGTATAGAAAGAAAAAATGAGTGGCTGGAACACAAATAATAAATTCTTGCTGCATGTAAGGAAAAAGATCGATATACTCTAATAGAACAGTCAGTTTGATTATTGTTCTATTAGAGTTACTGACTGCTCTATTAGAGTGTATCGATCTTATTTTGCAATTGTCATTTTTCCAGCAAGAATTTATACTATCGTACAAATATTTAACCTATAATGCTGGCATTGTGCTCAATGCTTTTAGGTACCTATTATGCTCAAAATTATGCCAGCATAATCGGTGGGTCCCTAACCTTGGCAAGTCAACAATACTTTTCAAAAAATCATGATGCGTTGCTCTGGAAGAGTAAAATGGCTGTCTCAGTAAGCTTTTAAAATATGTGGCTGACTTCTGTTTGGTCTACTGGCATATCACATGGAATTTTTACAAGCAAAAACTGTTGTGCCAAAGTTATTTCCGTAAGCATATTTATACAACATTACTGGGAATGGAAGCTGCAATTCTGATAGCCATTTCCTGCACACAAATCGTTCTTCTGGAGCAATCTTGTTTAGAAAGAGTGGCTGATACAAATCAAGCGCATCAAGATGTTGGTAAACTGACTTGTACCTTTCTAAAATCATTCCATGTTTGGCAGGTAAAGTTGTGATTGTGGCACTACTTTCAGCATCTTTTGTATAATTCACAGAATGATTAGAGGTGCATTTACTTTTCAGAGGGGGTTTCAGCTGAAACCATTGCAACCCCACTGTATCTGCCACTGATGTGTTTACATACATTCAGGAATGTCATTTATACACTGTACCATACTGTAGATTACACTTTTGCTTTACCTTCATTTCAATCATTTGTGTAAATTTATGGCATGTGTATAGGTAATGAATGTCTAGATATTACACTAGATGCCTCCTAACCATGCCATGGTCTTACTGCAAGGTAATAATACAATGTTGTTTACAATGGTTGGATAACATCAAGAGTAGCAGACAATCCAGAAACTGCATGAACAATATACAAAAAATAGTGATATTAGGCTCTAGCCCATTGCCTGATATATGAAGCTAAGAATCTCTGTGGGACATGCACTCTTGTGTTTTGTACAAACTAGCATACAGCAGTGAGAATGCTGTAAATGTATAATAGTGATAGAGTAGTAATGTAATGTTGAAAGTATTACTATGTGCAAAAATTACAGATCTATATCACACTCCAGGATGCAAAGATTACTAGTTATTTGCCATCAAACATCTGACAGCTGAGCCATTATCATAGTCTTGACATCAGAGTTCAAATTACTGAGTCCTTTGACCTACACATAAAACAAATACTTTGAGATAAAATACTTGTATGCAAGTCAGCATAAACAACATTACATAATTATATGGTAGCATTGTGGTTACATTTATTTAGGTCTGCTCAGTATAATTTTTTTGTTCTATATATCATTCTAGTGTAGTATCAATTATATCATTGTCAACCAAAGTCCAATTGGATGATGAGGTTTAAAATCAGAAAGATATAGCAGTCAAGCATAATAGTCAGTTATTTCAAATTCATCTAATACCATGATGCTTAGTAGTGATATCACGATAATTTTATTACAATAAAATACAATATCTATTCATTCATACTAAAAATGTAAAAATTATGGGAAAACTTGGTCAGGCAAGATTGAGATACATATCCTAATAGGGCAATCACCAGTCAAGCATTCATCTATTTACTTAGATAAAATGCTGAAATCATGCTCAACAGAGGATCCAGAACATTTTCATATCCCCTAGAAGCTGGCAGGATTCTCATGTTAACAGGTGAAGTTAAGCTACAAGTGTATGACTTCTTTATATATGATTTTAGCTGTAATGCAATGTAACAGTGGGCCTTGACATCACAAAAGTCTGGATGGAAAAAGATAATGAAAATTCTTGGATTAATTATAATTCCAGAATGATTATTTAGCCCTGAAAAATTACCATATTTATAAGACAACAAAAACTAGCATATATGTTGTATATTTACCTGTGACATTCCACTGTCGTAGAATGTGGTGAAATTCTTTAGTAGGTCTTCAGCAGTATCTGGATTGTATGTGATCTTCATACCAACCTCTGCTGCATTCAGCAGGTCAAAGTAATCTTCTTGATAAACTGTTCCTCTTCCCCACTAGCACACATGAATTGAAATGTAACAGGTGACCAAGTTTGAGTGACATACCTTACACGACATTATATACACAGAATGTAGTGTTGTCAATTATAGGATAGATCGGTTAATTATACATTAACATTTTTACCATACACCAACCTACACCATAGCTGACACTAATATCATTATAGCTATAGTTCTTGGCTGCCACCCTTTGATATCACATCTTTTCAAACTAGCCTGCATGCTGTTGATGGCCGTACTCTTTTCACAGCCTTGATCACTTTGTTTTGGATTTGCATTCTCGGCTTGTTTTTTTTTTCTGATAGAATCTTTACATTCATTTTAAAAAGACAACTATCATCTTATTGATATATTAGGTACCCACAGCCGATGCTCTAATAATAATTCTATTACATAGCCACTTTAATAGAGTTCATTACTTAGCTGAACGTTATAACAGTCTAATAGGGTGACTGTACTATGAGTTTCTAAGTTACACACTACCAATTTTGCAGTTGTTTTTGCATTGTGTAAATTCAGTGGCAAATAATCTGATTCATTTAAACCACTGAAAGACTCTTTTACAGTGATTAATCTATCTACATCAATTTTCCTTAAGTATTTTGCCTGTTAGGCATGACAACAAAGGTCATTTATTAAACTAGATCACATGCTTGTTACACATGGTTGGTATTCATGTTATAACTCCATCATCAACTTCTTCTGAACTACAAAAGGTTTGCACTATGATAGTTGTTCACTATATACACTGACTGATTCTCAAGCTGTGGTTTACCCTGTGGGCAGTGACTAAAAACACATTTGTGGTTTTCAAAAATCATGCATAGCTTCCTCATTCTCTATCTCATTCATACAAATATTGGATTGTACTCATGTGATTTACTATGTCCTTACTACCCTCCATATTTGAAGAAAGTTGAATAAAGTATGTCTGAGTTATGGTGCTTTCCAAATGTTGCAAAATGAAGAGCGTATCTCAATGATAACTAGATTAATTCAATTCTAATGGTGCCCTACCCAAGCAGTTATCGTGCAGGATTACTGAGTCACAAAACTTGCTTGGTTCCTGTATAGTACACACTTGCCTATTGTGCTGGCTTTACTTGGTTGCACAACATATCATGTACCTTAATTGGTAGTGATTAAGTGCTTACATCTCTTTACAACTGTAGACATATTTTACGAGTGTAGCTTATACTTACTAACCCACACAAATAAGGGTAAGTATATTTGCAAGACAGGTATGTCTATAATATGAAAGTTGTGAAAAACTATTCAAAAATTTAATATTGATAAACATTTTCACAATGGAAATATACCATTTTAATGCATGCAAATTTCTGAACAGGTGTACCTGAGATTCAGAAAAATTTACAAACCTTTTTGTATAAGAGTAGCAACTACTACAAATATTTGTACACATATATACATAGTCATAACTTCCAAGCTAATAAGTCATTGCTACTACACATAACAAGGTCTCTAGATTGTAGATGTGCATGGTTCTACAGAAGTCAATCATAGGGAAACAGACCTACCACCTTATCAGCACATACCAAAAGAGCATTTCAGTAATGATGAATAAGGTCAGTAGGTGATAAGTAAAGAATTCAACCTTTACATATATTCCGTATTTACTTGGTTAAACATTGCACCTATAGTAGCCACATTTAACTATCATTTTGAAAATAAGGGCTTAAACACTGTTTTTGAGAATAGAGTGGTGGTCAAATTCAAAGTTACTGCATCAATTTTTAGAATTAAGGTATAATAATCATCGTGTCGTTTAACCAAGTAAATATGTCAGTAAATAATATATGCTTTTCATAAAAAAACTATGAGTGAGCTGTATATGCTTTTGCATGCACACTACCTGATCGTCCAGAGTTTGTTTAGCAAGACGAGCTCTGGCCAGTTGTCCCACATAGTTTGACCTCAACAGATCTGATGAGAGAGCTGCTGTAACTTGTACCTTAATCATGAACTGTGTGTTTGTTGGTCTCTTAGCCAATCCAATGATTAGTGTCCTTGTACTATAAGTGATTACAAAAATAATGAACTTTTACACAGCACTGTCTGTAACAATAATTGTAAACCTCTGTACTATGACACAAATGGTTTACTGTAATTAAAATTTGTATCCAGGACTCAATAAAAAATACCACAAGTTTAGCTCCAATGACAGTATCAAAATTTCTGATCCCAAATGATTAGGAAAAGAACATTATGCGTGCTGTTGTATTGGGTGTGTATTTCCTATGTACTGTAGCTTCTGTTAATAGTGTAGTGAGTATGTATGCCCAATGAGCGTATATTCATGTGTGTGCCCTACATACCTGCCATCATATGTCCAATAATTGCTATTCATAGTTGTAGTCAGTTTGGTCCATGAAACATACTCCACAGTAGTCCCCTGGACTTGAACATGCTTTGCTAATACAATGAATAAAAATATCAGCTTAAATAAACATCAATTATTGGTGAAAAATAATACATTACGATGATTTTAGCACTTGACTCAGACAACAGTGTCCAGTAGTAACTAGCCAAAATTAAAAATGTCAAATCAATATAATTATTAATCTGATGTGCCTACATGCTATTTAAGAAACATAAATAGTCCACAATATTTTCCAAAGCAGCAAGCCTGGCCAACAAAATTGTATCAGAACTGTAAAAAAACAAACTATATCCAAATTGTCTTTGGTATGAAAACAGTTCAAATTTGACCAGTACATGGCTGTCAATTTCTACCTAACATGACCGATCAAAATATTAACTGATTTTTTAGTCTCATGAGCTACGGCTTAAATGTATGCTGACATTACAACCTACCAACCTGGCCAGCAACCACATATATGCACCTCATAACCACGTGACACTGGTCTTCCATCAAACTTGTAACCATCATATGCTCCAATTGTGATCTGTAGTGCATACCTGGTGTTCAGTAAGATGTGATTAGTGAAGTAATACACTGCTACACATACTGGTCAATTGTCTTCATTGAGAATGATTGAGTGGCATATTGAGGAGGTGTAGATTGATACTTCGTAGTACGACCATCATCTTCATACAGTGTGTACTCACTAGGGCTATAAGGCACACATGGTTGACATTCGTGCTACCATACAAGTAAGTGGGTGTACACAACATAGGCAACCACAGAGTGTATTTAGGGCAGGACATGTGGTCACCACTTTACAAATAGCAAAACTCAATTAAAATGCTTATATCTGCAGGCATATTAGTGGACAGCTAATCCCTGCTTTAGTCTTATAGCTAGTATGACTGAAGATTAAATATGAATGAATACATGCAGCTGCAGGTATAGGCAATCCTCTCTTGTTTCATTAGCCTTCAAATTTCCTAATTTTCCTTTTAACTGTTTGTTGACTTTTTGTATTGTGATTGTGGCCATGAACCGGTGCATAACGCATCAAAGGACACAAAATAAATACTGTATCATGTCTAAACACATGCCCCGACTACTAGATACTGAGGTCATTTTCAGCCTTCTTCTGCTTAGTATACAGTTGTACAAGAACAGTATGAGAAACAACACATACTGCCCGGATAAGAAAGGTTCCACCATGATAGTAGCTTTACATATATTTGTACAATTCTACTATCATTAGGTGATAATGTACTTTTACAGCCTAGAGGAGTGACCATGTATACTCTGTAGCAACTAATAACAACATTGTTTGTATTTAGCATATTCTTATTATGGACATTTCTGAGATATGGACAGTGGTACAGTCAATTGCATGTGCAGTCGAACTCTGAGCAGAGTGTGAATTGCATCTGGCCTGCCTACAATTGCTGTGTAGTCATGCAAACAAGTTCATCTTCTTAAAAGAAAGAATAGCAAGTGTTTCATAATGATTCCATTTCAACAGTAAATTAAATGGATTGATATTTTGCCATATGCTATGTTCAACCTAACAGGCAATAGCAAACTTTAGGCTCCTACGTACTTTGTGCTTTCATCTAAACTAAACATCATTATGGCTAATAGACTACAAGCCACAAGAATAATTCAGCTATCTGGACAATGGTGGTACCTGGATAATAGAGGTCTGGACAAGAGAGGTCTGGACAAGAGAAGTACCACTGTATGTAGATAAAGTACAAACTTGAAGGTTTTAAGCTTAATAAAAAAAGTTGTATAGTTTTTATAAAACAGATACATGTAGTAGAAAGTTCTACAATTTGAACACCTAATGCACAAGCAAAGTTCAAAGTAATTATTGATACATGCATACATAGCAAGGGCGTAGGCAGGGGGGGTTCGGATGGTTCGGATGAACCCCCCTTTCATAGGCAGAATTCTTTTAAATTAAAAATCACACCAAATCTTACAGCTCTGGAGCTCTCCAGTAGCTACTTGCCCACCTCTGTACTACTCTTGAGGGTCACATCACATTAATGCTGAACCATTGCAAAGCATATCTATTGAATCACGTGATCAAATGCACACATGATGCATGGTTGAAATGGCGCGAGTGAAATGGCGAAGGACTGTTAAATGGTCGGTTGGGACATATTACAAGGCAGCAGCTGCTAAACTTGAGTGGTCGTGTTATATACGTGTCAGGTTAGCACAAACTGTGAACTGTTGATGTATATTTACTTGATGAATGATTTGTTTGTTACATGTTGTGGGCACGTGATGTCTCGATCATATTGGAGTACAAGCCAAGTCTGAAGTTATTGACCATCAACAGGAGGACCGGTTTAGAATATTGTATAGCTGGAAAAAAGTATTGCCAACTAAGGGACTCGAGTGTGGAGGGCTTCCGTGTGCTACGAGGTTGAAGTTGGCTGTCAGTATGCTGTCTGGAAGTGAAGTTTAGTTAGTTTTACAATAGGTTTATAGTTTCTATAAGCTGCATAAACAGCAGTGTGTAGGTTTTAGCTAGTTATAGCTAGTTAGATGCACAAACAGCACCTTTTATTGTTACTTCCTAAGTGCACATTTTGTGTATGCATCATTTTCGACCCAACATGGTCTAGGGGAAGCACCCAGGTCTTCCCCTTGAGACATTCCACTTTAAACCGAACCCCCTTTATAAAAATCCTGGCTACTCCCCTGCATAGTACATAACTGTAGGGATGAAGTTTGACACATGACAATTATGCTTACCTATCTCCTGGAAATATCATTAACTTCAGAACATCAGGAATAACTTGTGCTGAGCCAAGTACATCTGTAAGCAACATCACTGATGCCATAACAACAGATTTTAGTGAAGTTACCAAAATTGTCTGGTTTCATTGGAATGATAGAGCCAGATTTAACAAAGACTGGTATTTCAGACAGAGTGAACTTCTTGCTGAACTCAGTATTTCCTTTTATCCATTCACCAGTTGACCAGCAAATAAAAGCTCCCTGTTAGTGAAAAAAGAAATTGTTGAGAAGCAGAATGTATGGATTTTGATGGATATACTTCTATTAATGTCGTTGTGCAAATTACTTCTCTACAAAGTTTACTTCACTATTCAAATAAGCAACTGCTTTATTAGAGTATGTAGAGACTACCGCATGCATACAAATTTTCAAGGTATGTAATCTTCATGGATTGATGAATTTTAGGATTTTCATTTTTGTAAATCACTTGTTTTCACTTGGGCTATCTTCTTGATAATCGTTAATTTCAAAGATGAAAAATTCAGACAGCTAAGCAATTGTGAAATCCACAAAAAGTTGTCCTTCTAAAATTTGTACGTATACAAATATTAGTGCCTTTACAAGTCACAAACACTACTTTGAATTAACATACACCACTTTGAACAGCCCCCATTGCACAGCTCAAAAAGCACATCTCTGGTGGTACTCTTGCAATTCTCCAAAATATAACCCTAAATCAAATTATTACCAGTAGTGGATATTCTTGGTTTGTGGTGCATAATGTAGAGATTCGAAAGGTTAAGAGATGTGGGTCTTATGTATGTATATAGTGACCACTACACTAGAAGACATTAGACACAAATGTACCATCATTTAAGATAATTGTGTGTTGACTGGGTTTACAGGCTGTGCCATTTACTTGTTGTTAATAAACTCAACTTTGATGCACACAAAAAGTGTTGGATATTTACTTTAATGTGGGGAACATTGTTTTATGTGACGTAGTTCAGCATTATGTAGCTCTGTTGTTGATATTCCTTTTAATAAAAGTGTAACTTGTTTAATTTACTAAATCACTCCCACAAACCGTTCTGATTCGTTTGTTCCACTGATAGTTTGGATGTACAACATGGGTGGAATTTCAAATAACGGATTTGTGTAATGCCATGGAAATCCATCCTTGTGCAAAAATAACACTTTGTGCTAAATCATTTCAACAAGTGTCAACACAAAAAACATCAATAGTAATCTAGTAACTTGAAAATAGGTATGTACCTCAGGCAACCAGATGGATTTTGTTGCTAGCTGAGTAGCATTGTCCATTGGAGCTACTATTGGACTGACTATCATTTGTGAGCCAAAAAAGTATTGATCCTTGTATGAGTATGCCTGAGGGTGCTCTGGAGCCCAGTAGTACATTGGCTTGATTATACCTAATCCTGTGTAAGAAGAAACAAAGACATTACTACTAGTATGCTTACACAATAGGTCACACCTGTTTCATAAGCAGCTCTAGCTTCAGTGTAAATATATGGGACCATAGCAGCTCTGTGTCTTATGGCTTTACGCATTATCTTATAATTCTCCTGGAAAATATTAATTATTGTTATAATTGTGTTCAATGGCTTTAACTCACATAGGGGTAGACCCAAATGCGCCTGTCATTCAGATAGTTTTTAGTGCAGTGTGTTCTGAATAGTGGTGAGTAAATTCCCCACTGTACCCATCTGTGTACATACATAAAAGTGAAGGTAATAAGTATGCAATATATTTACCCATACCTGGTATATAGTTCTGGTGGAGATGGTAAAATATGTCCACCAATGTCATGACTCCAGTAGACAAAAGCTACATTAGATGCAGTCAGTGTGAAGTAGACTTGGAAGGAAAGTGAATCCCATGACTGAAATTTACCAATCAGTAGCCATCAAATGTAATAGTAACATTATTGACTTAACTGGAACGACATCACCAGAGAATCCAGCCTGATACCTGTGATTACCAAGACCACCCCATCGATGAAGAATAAATGGTCTTGTGTAGTTTGGCTAAAGATGTGAATAAAGTGTTCCAATAATTTAGTACAGTTGAGAGAGAAATGAATCTATAAATTACATTCATGCAACATTACGTTTGCATGTACATGCCAGTACAATTACTGTAAGCTTACACTGGCATCAAACTGTAGTGGATTAGTAAAGAAAATATGATTTAACCAGATGGTTGGGTTTACACCAGGTATCTTGATGACATCCTCTCCTGCAGATATGTATGGGTGTACATACATATAAAATCACTCACGATGTGTAGTTGCATACCTTGCTGCCAGTCTAGCCACCAAAAGTCAATGCCTTCCTTTAGCCTGGCCCCCAAGACAATTTTAAACCAGTTGGTAGTAAACTAATTATAAGCACTATTTTATAGGAGCCAATGTTGCACCCACTTACTGTCACATTAGTTGGATCAAATGGAACATAATGGTTAGTCTATAATAGGTTGTCATGCAGTAACAATATTGCAATAATTATAAATATGATCCTCACTGAAGGATCCATTCCCATAGCTGTGGCCATTTCTTTGTACATGTCCTCCCATGGCTGAATCCCTGATGCTGGATGTAGGTTCAGTGTGTTCTTAATGTTGTGAGCTTTACACCTGTATGAGGATACAGCTAGCAACATAGCAAGAAGCATAATGAATACCAGTCAAGAAATCCTGAAGGATCTGGAAAGAGGTGTTTGTCCCATGTAAATCCAGTCCAACCAATGGAATGACCAGACTGCAACAGTAAGTTTTGGCATTTGTTTGAACACAAGTAATCTAACTAAAATGCATCTACATTAACATGCTCAAATGTACAAAAACGTAGTTTGGATAAATAAAAGTAATTGCTCATTAAGTACTCTAATACAACATTCAACTGTTCTACAGTGTTACGTACGTACATTGTAAATCACTTTCACAACTTTGCAGTGTTAGGTACAGAATTCATTGAATTGAATACATCACACAGGTTTCGATTGTAAAAACATAGTTATAAATATACAGACTTATTAATTGTGTGTGATACATCTGAAACTGTGTACAATGCAGGGATGAATAATACATATTGATATCAAGACACATGGTAGTGTGCAAGGAAGCTGGTGCATCACACCAATGTGTTATCGACAGGAAGAACAAAAATGTCATGTGTAGCTCCATGATGTTGAGATGTGTTTTGCTACGGAAATGCCTTCCATCTTTAGTAGTGTACATACCAAATTTGAGCTTTATTGCTCGTGGCATTTCTGACATATGAGCCTTCAAAAATCACCTTAGTGTCTTCATTTTTCTCCTCATTTTTGCACACTTACAGAAGTTACCATAAATGTAAACTATGGGGTGCCATTTGTGTCAAAACTCCACTTTTTTTAGACATTGTGTTTTTCATGGTTATTTACATACATTTCATGGTTTTTTGCAAATAACTGTAGAATATGCATGGTTATTTATGAAAAGCATGGTTATTTACAAAAGCATGGTTATTTACAAAAGCATGGTTATTTACGAAAAGTACAGTTATTTACAAAACCATGGTTATTTACAAAAGCATGGTTATTTACGAAAAGCATGGTTATTTACAAAAGCATGGTTATTTACGAAAACCATGGTTATTTACGAAAAGCATGGTTATTTAGGAAAAGAATGGATAATTATTTATGAAAAGAATGGTTATTTACAAAAGCATGGTTATTTACGAAAAGCATGGTTATTTATGAAAAGAATGGTTATTTACAAAAGCATGGTTATTTAGGAAAAGAATGGATAATTATTTATGAAAAGAATGGTTATTTACAAAAGCATGGTTATTTACGAAAAGCATGGTTATTTCCTAAAAGCATGATTATTTACGAAAGGCATGGTTACTAAGTTTTACATGCGATATCGATACTACAAACTGGCAATTATATATATATCGATAACTTAGTTAATAACGGTGTGCAGGGGCGGTGGAGCAGGCCAAAGAGTGAGATGGCCAGGCCAGCTGTAAGTTGAAGATCAAAATAAAAAAGGTCACTACTTTCTGACAGTAGCTGCTCTCCACCAATTATATCTCCTTACTTATAACTACACATACGTAGCTAAGTAGCTTGCTACACTGCTTCTCCGAATACTGTGACTATTCTATTAGACTATCTAGGTCTTGATTGTAGTCCACTGGCCATCAGTTTTGTCATATTCCGATCCGCTTAGTGCATTTGCACCAGACTAAAACTAACAATATTACAGACAGCTAGCTAGCCCATGCCGGGGAACGCTAATTATACCCGGACTGCATCCGGTGCAAATATACGCACCGTCATGGGCAGTGGGGACGGAGGGCCATGCCCCCCCCACCCCTCCACACACACACACACTTATGGGACACTGTTTGCAAGAAAAGATCGATACTCTAATAGAACAGTCAGGACCTAGATAGTCTAATAGAACAGTCACAGTATTCAGAGAAGCAGTGTAGCAAGCTACTTAGCTATGTATGTGTAGTTACAAGTAAGGAGATATAATTGGTAGAGAGCAGCTATTGTCAGCAGGCAGTGACCTTTTTTTATTTTGGTCTTCAACTTACAGCTGGCCTGGCCATCTCACTCTTTGGCCTGCTCCACCGCCCCTGCACACCGTTATTAACTAAGTTATCGATTATATATATACAGCCCGTATATAACTGCCAGTTTGTAGTATTGATATCGCACGTAAAACTTAGTAACTATGCTTTTCATAAGTAACCATGCTTTTGTAAATAACCATGCTTTTCATAAATAACCATACTTTTCAATAACTATGTTTGTCATAAATAACCATGCTTTTGTAAATAACCATGCTTTTCGTAAATAACCATACTTTTGTAAATAACCATGCTTTTCGTAAATAACCGTGATTTTGTAAATAACCATGCTTTTGTAAATAACCATGCTTTTCGTAAATAACCATGATTTTGTAAATAACCATGCTTTTCGTCAAGAGTTAATAATAGTGGAGGGGAGAGTGTCTAACGCTCTATAGCGCTGTATAAAATGAGCACGTTTGAGCTAAAGGGCTTCAGCAATCTTAACAAGCGATGTGTTAACGCATTCAATTATGGTTACGCGGCCGGTGCAATACTCATTCAGAAAAGAGTGTATCGATAGCAGTTCACGTGAGAAGCGAGTGTTATAAAATGGCGTCCGTTCATGGTTCTCAGTCGAAGATATCAAATTGTGGCGGTACCCGTGAGAGTGGAAAACAGATTCTAGTGGAAGAAGAAACATCATCTCGATGGGAAGTAGGAAAACCGTCGTTCGAAGACGCGATGCGGTGTTACCTGGTCTGCCATGTTGGAACCAAATACCACTATCAGCACTTCCCAAATATCGATTCTAGTGTTCATGAACTTGTGCAGCATCGTTGATGTGACCTGACAAAAGTGACGATTGGTTCTAGTTGTCAAGTGTAGAGAATGCGACTAAACACGAGATTATCCGTGGTGAAGCCCTTTAGCTCCCACGCGCTCATTTTATGCAGCCCTATACAGCGTTAGACACTCTCCCCTCCACTATTATTAACTCTTGTTTTCGTAAATAACCGTGATTTTGTAAATAACCATGCTTTTCGTAAATAACCGTGATTTTGTAAATAACCATGCTTTTCGTAAATAACCATGATTTTGTAAATAACCATGCTTTTCGTAAATAACCATGATTTTGTAAATAACCGTAAATAACCATGATTTTGTAAATAACCATGATTTTGTAAATAACCATGCTTTTCGTAAATAACCATGATTTTGTAAATAACCATGCTTTTCGTAAATAACCATGCTTTTGTAAATAACCATGCTTTTCGTAAATAGCCATGCTTTTCGTAAATAACCATGCATATTCTACAGTTATTTGTAAATAACCATGAAATGTATGTAAATAACCATGAAAAACAATGTCTAAAAAAAGTGGAGTTTTGACACAAATGGCACCCCATAGTAAACATGTTATCCAATTACCTTAAAATATGGCACACATAAGGCAAATCTTGGTGGTTTGAATACGATAATCATTCACTGAGTTATACACAAAAAATACACCAATATGTTGTAATGCCTTGCCTATGGGAAGAAGCTGAGAAATGGTACATGACTATCAAACCTCAAACTTTTTGTGATTTGGAAGAAATCAAACTAAAAACCATGAAGATACAGCGTGAAGTGAACAGTGCGCAACAGTCATGTGCAAGGTTTTGTGAATAAAATAATGATTACTTGCCATGCCTACCAGGCAAACTGCTTGAAGTAATGAGCAAACAATCGATATATAGGTGGATCAATCATCATGGAATTTCTATGATGGTTAACCTACCTATGTAGTGACTTTAATAGTTATTGAATTTAAAATCTTTGAGTAACATTGCAAACATCATTAATTTTACCTGTAGCAAGTGCAAAAAAAAAGATACTCTAATAGTGTAGCCACCCTATTAGAGCAGTCAGCTAAGCAGTAAGTCACTCTATTGGAGGGATCAGACATGATAAAAGTCACCATATGTACAGACATCAACTAGGTAACAGGTCACCTTGTAGAGAGTTCAGTTACATCACAAGTCACCCTGAAGAGTTTAGCTTTGTTACAAGTTGGCCTGTAGAGAGCTCAGCTACAAACGAGTCATCCTATGTACAGTTCAGCTACAAGTTACCCTGTGGAGGTATGTTACTAGACATCCTGTAGAGAGATCAGGTACATAACAAGTCACCCTG